>NW_024884800.1:12292833-12579029 GCF_019232065.1 Centrocercus urophasianus | reverse complement strand
TTTTTTTTTTTTTTTTTTTTTTTTTTTAAAGCTTCACTCCCTCTTTTATTATTAAAAAAAAAAAAAAAAAAAAAAAAAAAAAAAGGGCAGGAAAAAGCTACACATTGCAGCGAGGCGCAGCGGCTCTCGGCAGCTCGGAAGCACAGAACCCCCGGCCGCCCCGCTCCGTCCCCTCCCGACCCTCGGCCGCTCCCCCCGGGTCCGGCCGTGTCCGCACCCCGCCGAAGGGCACCATGCGGAAACGAGAGGGGCTCGAGGAGCGTTTCTCAGCGGGATGCATACGCGCCGAAAGCGATCTTTCTGAAAAGCGATCCCGCGGGTTTTACGGGCGGGTTTACGAGCGGCGGGCGCTGAGGGGCCGGGGCGGGCGCTCCCCAGAACGGCCGCGGGCCCGCTCCCCACCTTCCTCGTGTTGGAAACAGGTGTTTCCGCGCCCTCCCCGGCCCTCCGACACCGTATCCGTAACGGCGGCTGCCGCCGCAGGCAGACGGAGTCAGGCACGAGGAGCCGCGAGGGGAGGGAGAACGCCAAGCCTGGGCCCCGCGCCTCAGCCCCGCGCCCAGTCCGCGCCTCAGCCCCGCTCCGCCCTGCCCGCCAGGCGGCGCTGCCGCTCGCGCCTCTGCCGCTGCGCGGGTCCGCCCGCGTGTGGGGAGAGGGAGACGCGGCCTTCGTTTCGCGGTACCCCGCGGTGGGCCGGAGACAATAATGAGCAGTTCCCCCAAAGAACCCGAGAGCACACCGGCTGTGCCCCTCGAGTCTCCTCGTGCTGCAGCCTCGGTGGCTCTTCGCAGGGGTATATCAGAGGGTTCTCTTCTCCGCCGTTGGTTCTCTCCCCTCGGAAGGACTCGCACCTCATCGAGTCCTCTGTCGGACAGCCTCCTCCGCATCAGAGGCTTTCTCCCCTCACGGGTCTCCCGTCAGCAGGTAGCTGACCTCAGGAAGCCTCACCTCTCTGCGGGTCTCTTCCCCTCAGAGGGTCTCTCCTCTCAGCTCGCATTCTTTTGACCCCTCACGAGTGTCTCTCCTGCCTCCGTGGGTGTTTCCCTTCAGCGCTGAGCTCCCTTCAGGAGGACTTGCTCCCTTCAAGTCTCTTCCCCCCAGAGGGTCTGTTCTCTCCCTTTACGGGTTGCCCCTCAGCCAGCTTCCCTCTCCTCAGGGGTGGCTCCCCTCTGGAGGATTCAGCCCTCCGCGGGTCTCTTCTCAGTGGGTCTGTTCCCTCACACGTCACCCCTACGGTGGGTCTCCCCTCAGCAGGCAGCTCTATTCATGAGGACTCACCCCTCTGGAGGTCTTCTCCCCATCAGCAATGTTCCCCTCAGCGGTCTGTCCCCTCAAGGGTCTCACTTCAAGGGATCTCTTCCCCCTCAGAGGGTCTCTCCCCTCAGGAGGTCTCACTCCAAAGCCGCCGTTCCCCACATCTGCCCCAGGGCAGTGGGAGAAAGGCCCATGACATATAGCCCCCTTTTCCCACAGGCCAGGCAGTTCTCTGTTGTGAAGACCTGAAGGAAATTGTGATATTACCACATGGAGTATCCACACGTGCATCTGCAAAGGGTGAGGGATCTGGTTTTTTAATTGGAGGTGGGGGTGTTTTTTCCTGTCAGGGCTCTGGCTATAAAAGGGGTGTATTTGATGCAGAACTTGACACATGAAGCCTAAAGCCATGGGTGTTTTTAAAACATAGTCTGTTCCCGAGGTAGTAAAATCTGCAGAAGTGAGTGTTGGCTATTTGTCATGTATGGTTACATGACACTGTCTGCAGCGTTCAAGCACCCCACAGCAAAGATTGTATTTTTATTCCTGCATTTTCTGTGTGAAGACTCAGGTGTGGTTGAGTGACTGAGGGAAATACACTGTGCCTAATGAAAGTGAGAGAAGCGTACATCCCAAACGCTGAATAACTGCTGAGAATGTAATCCTGTAAACACTGTGAATGTAATGCACAAAATCCATATAATATGAATGATCCTGATACAATCAAATGCACTCTTCTGTAAAACAAGATTTTGTTGAAACTAGTGTGAATTTTGCCTCTGGATTGGTAGTGACCAGAATTTCACCTCGTTTATGAACATGTCTGGTGGTAGATCCTAGGGGTATTCTGAATAGAGAGGAAAAAACAGTTTTTTCATCAAAGGACTGGGCAAGCTCAACAGAGGCTTCTGTCACTGACTTCAGGAGGCTCTGAGTCTGTTACAATATCCTTAAACCTAAATCCATACAATCATTTAGAGGAATCCTTAGGAAACTGAAAAGGCAAACGATTTCAATTACATTACAGTAAAATCCAAGATAAAGTAAAAACCACAAACCTCTATGCTTAACTAATGCATAACAAAAGCAGAGAAATCCCTCATCCAAGCTGACATTCCTCACTTAACTCTCCATGATTATGGTCAGCTTTTGAAGTGTCCTCAATACATTTTATTGAGAAGTTGTACCGCCTGGTACAACATGTTCTTTTTAAGCATAACAGGATGCAGAAAAGGTAGTTTTCTCTTTTCTCTTTTGTCTTTAATTTCCTGGTTTGTTTACATTTTTACTAAGCTGAGGAAAAAGCACAGAGAGAGTTGTATCCTGTATTGTTTGAAGAGACAAGGTATGTATTTTGAATACGCAAATCTAGAATAACTTCTTTGAAAGAAGAAATATGTTTAGCTATTTTTTCATGTATGAGATAGAATACAGTTATGCACTCACCAATTACTTGAAGACAGACGCTTGTAAACCATTTGCATCACAGTGCATCATGTGTTACAGAGTTAATTTTCTGCTCTGCTGTGTTCTAGCTTATGCGGTGGCCCAGGTTTATTCTTTGGTTAAGGGCTGTGTTGTCTACCTTGGTAATGGAAAAGGTTACTGATGAACAGCTTAGCCTTTTGATTTACAGAAGAATAACCAGCAATATTTATTCTTGATTGGCCAAAATGAAACTTGCATACCCCTTGCCATATGCTGTAGAAGTGTCTGTTTAGCAAGGTAGTAAAAAAAATAACATTTATTTGCAAAATAAGTGCTATATGCAAAGAGCAACTGCATTTTGTATCTTGCAATGAAAACAGAAGAAAGAGCAGGACTGGGGTCAAAGCAATTAATTAATTAGAAAAGAAACAAGTGAATGCAATATCAGTAAGCCTAGATCCTTGTATATCCTTTGTCTGAGGCAATCCCATTTGGCAAAGAGAAGGTCAGGATAACTAAAAAAAAGAAAGTGAAGTAGGAATGGCCGTAAATCAAGAATGAGACATGAAGAATATCTGAAGAAGAAGAAACAGCAGAGCCTTGTGCTTCAATAAATAATATTTCTGCTTCCCTAGTACCTCCCACCTCTGTATCTCAAAACAGTTTATGTACGCTAATGAATTAAGGCCCACAACTAAGATCACTGTGCATTTGCTCTTCCCCAGTCTCTTTTTCCACTCAGATATGTTGTTCAGAGGATATTGATGTCTTTCTGCATTTGTTTGGGTTATTGAACGTGCAGCAGCTCTGCTGGAGCAGTAGCTCTCACCAAGCATCTGTATACCCAGAAACCAGACACGTCCACTCTGCATGTGCAAGGAGCCCTTCTGCCTTTTGTTGTGTGGCGACCATCTGTGCTGCACATGCAAGGAATGTCTGAGGTTTCCTGGCAGATAAACAGGGCAGACCCCTTTGTGAGGGGGTGAATAAACAAATTTTCTTAAGAGGGGTAGAGGATGGTTTATTGGTTTTTATCTTTGGTTGTTTTTACTTAGGCTAGTATTATTATCTTTTGTAGTACCACTTCCAGGTCTTAAACCCAGCACAGGCCCTGTTTGTGCCAGATACTGCATTAGGAAGTGTGTTACAAACATTGCTGCCCTCTCCTGTGAAAGGATTTCTAATGGAAGGCAACATGAATGAAGCCACAGGATCAATCAATATGTGAAAGTATGCATATATTTTTGTGGTGAGTTTAGAAGTGGTGGTGGAATTGAAGGATAAGGATAAGGATAAGGCTCTAGACTTGCCTGCCTGGATCTTAGAATCAGGTGCTTAAATGAATAATGTGATTTTCAAAAGGGGAAGTCCCATCCTCTCCAGTTGTTTATTTCAGTGTCAGACATGGATTTGCTGCTTGTAGTAATCCCAACATGAATTAACAGGTAGTAAGCAGAATTGTTCTGACTTACCTCGGACTCACATGAGCTTAATTAGCAGACAGTTCTTGCTTCTTAGATGGCTTTCTATAGAACTTAAGGGAACAGGTCACATACAAGCAGGTCTAAATGAACATCAGAACTTCACTGATCCTCATGTACACAGCTTTACCTTATTTCTCCATTTGGAAACTGGAGGTGCTTATTCACTCTGAGAAGCATCCCTTTTCTTCTTATGGCTAAGTGTAGGATCAATTCCTGACTTGAATTATAGACATTCATACCTTTACAAGTACCTGATGCTGAATATGAGGAGGAATCTTTATTGGGGGAGAGTGGTGCAAATTGCAATACTTTCCATTTAGAATTATAGAATCATATAATAGCTCAGGTTGGAAAAGACCTTAAAGATCAAGTCCAACTGCAACCAAGCCATACTACCCTAACAACCCTCTGCTGAATCATGTTCCTGAGCACCACATCCAAATGGACTTTAGACACATTTAGGAATGGTGACTCAGCCACCTCCCTGGGCAGCCTATTCCAGTGCTTAACAACCCTTTCTGTAAAGAAGTTTTTCCTGATCACCTAAACTTTCCCTGGTGCAACTTGAGGCCATTTCTCCTTGTCCTGTCACCTGTCAGCAGTGAGAAGAGACCAACCTCACTCTCGCTGCGATCACCTTTCAGGTATTTGAATAGAGCAATAAGGTCTCCCCTCAGCTTCCTCTTCCCCAGACTAAACATCCCCAGGTCTTTTAGTCACTGCTTGTAGGGCGCATTCTCCAAGACTTTCACATGTTTTGTTGCCCTTGTTTGGATCTTCTTAGGAACATTTTTTCTTAGGATTAGTGGTAGAATTTCAGGAGTATAGTTGCCATTAGGTTTCTGTGTTTGGCCAAACTTACCAGAGCAAACTTACCTGTATAATTGTGCATCTCAATATACTGTAAACAACTGCAACTTGTAGTTTACGCTGTAATGTCATGCTAAAAGGGCAGCATTTCCTTCCCAGTGCAGTTGAATCAAGAAACATGACAGAAGTTAGAAGAAGGGTATCTTTGTAAAATTCTTTCACAGTCATCTATTTATTTTTTTAAAACCATGGTTTTGGAAGCAATTAAGAAAAGGGTGATAAGTAATCTGTTATAGCAGGCTTCTCATCTGATTCACAGGATCATTGCTGCTAAGGAGTGAGGGCTGCCGAGTTTGCAGTGAGTCACTTCCTTCTCTCTTTTCACTGCTGGTAAAGGAGAAGATAAGAAGGCCATTCCAGTTGCAAGACATGTTCAGGATGCTGGAGTCTGTGAGGAACAAGATCTTTAGGGATTGTTTCATTCCCTCATGCTGAAGGCTTACCATGGCTTCAAGTTGTACTTAGACCTACAGTGTGACTTAAAGTTATAATCTGTGTTTTGAAGCACCTGCACCTGTGCAGTGTGGCCATGATCAACAGGCTTGGCAGGCATTTACTTCAATACTTCTCTAGATAATTTTAAGCTGAGAAGCTCTCACTCATCAGAATGTGAATCAATGTGTGGCTTACAGCTGAAATTTGGAGCCAGTTCCTTCTATAGAATTGGTCTCTATTGCTGTAGTTGGGTAATAAAAAGGAGGATAATACCATAACTCATCTCTGCAAAGTATAGACTTAGAACATAACTAATGAAACACTACGTTCAGGCTCAGGTAGCCAGTTCCAGTCCTACTCAAATTAGAAAAAATGTCATTTATTATCTTACACTTAAAAGCGCATACCCTCAAGTGTACCAGGGTTTAACAGAATTATCCATGACCATGGATGCGTGTGTGTTTGTATCTGTTACTACTGCTCAAGTAGAAAGGAGTCACAACAGAAGTCTGTCTAACCCCATATCCTTCCTCTTGATAAAGGCTAATAACTTGTGCATGGAAGAATATGGAAAACAGGACAAGAAAAGAGCGATGCTTCCTTTGGCAAGCCCTCCCAGCTTCTAGTGTTTTCTGGTTTATGGGCCTTTCTGAGCTGGAGGCTGAAGCTGTATCATTGTTTTTGATACTCCTTGATGGACTTTTTTCCACAAAATTGTCTAATTGTTTTTTTGAAATCCACTTGTGTTCTTGGCTGACGTGACATCCCGTGGCAGTAAGTTCAACAACATCATTAGGTATTGTGTGAAAATGAACTTCCTTTTGTTTGCTTATGAACCTGCTTGCTGCCTGCCAGTTTGAGTTGGTGCCTTACTTTTTCTGTTAAGACTGCTTTTAAATAATCACTGTTGTTTACTTTTTTCATTATGTAACAGCTTGTCTAGAACTTTGTTGTTATTGTACTTGTTTTCCAAGCTGGAAAGCAATGGCTTGTTTAAGATTTCCCTATGCTAAGACTTTCCAACATCACTTGCATCTTTGGCATGCCATTGTTCTTGCCTTTTCTGCAGCCGTATATTTCCACAGTGTCCAAAAACGCGCTCAGGATTGAAGAGAGGAGTATGCAATGGATATGTAGAGAGAATAATGACAATTTCTGCTTTGTTCTCATTCTCCTAAAAATTGCTAACAGGATGTTTTTTCGTACCTTCCGACTCCATATGGATGTTTTCAGAGAATTATCCTCTTCTCCAGGATTTTTTGAGGGGTAGGAATAGCTGATTTAAAGAACAGTGAGGGTGGCTCTTTCCTCGTGCTTATTGAAATTTTTTTTTAATGAATTTTGAATAAATTTACTCTCAAACACTCACTCAGTAAATAAGTTTTAAATTTCACTTTTGGGAATTACTTTTGTATTGTCAGCAACCTGCCTACGTTCCCAGGTCATTCATGGAATATAAAGCAGCAGTAGTCACCTCACAGCCCTGTTTGGAGTCCTGTGGGGAGCTCCCTGCATCAATGATGTCGAACATCTATTTCTCTTGGCTATGATCTTCCCACAGGTTATGATGTCACTTTTTCTGTCTGTCTGTCTTTCTTTCTGTCCTTCTTTTTTTTTTTTTTTTTTACAACAAGGTTTGTTTATGAGGTAGATTTCATACCATAGTTAATAGTCTGGCAATTTCCCGTATGGTACTGTAGGGTTTATCAGTTAATGCCTTGTATCAGGTTGTTATTTTTATCTGTGCTAGTGCCTCAAGTTCATTATCCTTGTAAAAGGGCTGTTGCTTTCTGTATTAAAAATAGGTACAACAATTCATTGAGCTTTCTTGCAATTGCCTTATCGCCTAGGAGTGCTTTCTAGATATTTCAGCCTACTCTTGATCCTGTGAACTTCATCTTGTGCTTGCAGTGCAGATTTACAGTTGGAGCAGAGTTTTGTATTTGTCTGTGATCAAGTTGCTTTGGGATCTTTGGCTCAGTAGCTGAACTTCTCTGTCTTTCAAGATAGTAATGCTTGTTCTCTCTCTGGAGAACTAAAACTGGCATGTATTGGTATGTGAGGTGAAGCTGGGCAGTCTGTTCTGGGCATTATTCTAGAAGTGGGTGAATAGATCTTTTATGGGACAATCTAAAGTGAACAGTGAGACAGAAAAGGGAAAAAGAAAACAATTTTTTCCCTACATGTGCTAATTGGTGACAGTTTTAGCTTTTATGATGACACTGAAGATCACACTCGTTGCTGATGTTTCTCATAAGTAACGTCACTCTAATTCATTTTTATGATGGTAGGCTGTCTGTTTAGGAGGAGACATGCAACACCCTTTTGAATATGTAAATAGCCTGATTTGCTAATTGTCTTGTAATTTCTCTTCATCTAAATTTTCTGTACTTCATTAGTCTTATTCTTTTCTCCATTGAACCGTTAATTAAAATACAGCATAATGCACCTGTTTCAAAAATCATCTGTTCTTCGAATAGAAGAATGTTACATTGTATGAGATTTGCATGATCCATTAACAACTGCCCCACAAGTCATGTTGTTTCATCTCAGTATTTCTGGGAAGAGAGAAATTAAATTAATTAGTTATGAAAACCATGGTAAAGACATATTTTTAATGAGTTCTTCAAGTGGCCAAAGGAAGGGAGATGTTCAAGAGAGCACTATCCTTCTGGACACGCTTTGAAATGTGCATTAACCTTCTTCAGGATGAGCTGTGTTTCTTTTCAGTAGAGCTACTTGAGTTTCATGACAGTAGTTTCATTAAAATGTCATGAGAAATGAGGAGTTAGTGGAGTCCAGTTTGGATAGCACTGACCTTACACAGCTGCAATATATAGCAATCACAGCTCATGTAGATTGAGTTTCACGTTAGATCTCAACACATTTATTTTACAGCACCTTTTGCTATGTTTGTATAGCATTGCTGCTGCCTTTCTCTAGATGAGAACATGTAGGAATGCAAAAGACAAGTGGTGTGCTCAAGGAGGTGAGAGTCAATCTTCAGTGCAGTTAACTGGTGACTTACTAGCACTGATGTTAGCTTTGTCTTAGTCCAAGCAGTCACTTGGATTGGCTTCCGTTCTTTTTGGGAGCTTCTACCATGGTAAGTCCTAAGACTACGTAGGGTCCTGAGCAGCAAGCACAGGGGACTCTGCATGAGCAATGCACTTTCTGGGCATGTGCTGCCAGCCCGTCTGGCTTGCTGCAGCATATATCCAGTGCAGTGACCTGTCTGAGGAGCGTTTTTTGATCTAGGGATCCTGGCAGTGAAGTACACCTGCATTGTGTGTTATTTCTGTGCTGAGAAAGGATAAACCTCACTTATGGTTTCTTTCTCAAGTGATAGTAGTAAGGCTTATTTTTCTCAAGTATGGGAAGCGAGGAAGGCACAAAGGCTTAGTGTGAATCCTTCATGACAAGAGGCTCTAGCACAGCCAAAATCAAGGTCCTGATTCAGTGTTGGGAGCTGGTGGTTCTGTTTCTGCACGATATAGCTCTGTCTGAAGCATCATGAGCCTCACATTTTGCTTGTGGATGGGAAGCAGAAGTCAAGTTCACAGCAAGAGATAGTGTTGACCATAGTGAGGACAGAAACATAGAACTGGATACAGGTAAGCCTAGATCTCAGAAATCTGGGTTCTCTGACCTCTGCTTCAATAGCTTCGGATATTTATGGCATTGGCAAAGTTCAGAAACACGGATGAAGAGTATCTTCTCATGCACTAGTCTAAAAATCTTGAGATATCCTGTAACTGAAATCTTCTAAAAGACTAGAAACTTCTCATATTTCTTTCAGGAAAAAAAAAAAAAGTGTCAAAATGTGAAAATTAATATAATTAAATAATATACTTCTCAGAAACAAGGAAGAATCAATGTGGTAATCGCTTTGGAGATCTTGCTGATGGCAAGGCTATGGTTTAACATGGTTAGAATCTGCTTCTTTTGTTAGAGAAAACAGAATGAAATGCAGAAATGAAAATAAAATAACATTTCTACAGCTTTCTTTGTAAACAAATCAGATACGTAAAGGCCAGGTTGGATAAAGAACACAGTGGCTTCTAACTGGAATAACTCAGCTTAGGCTTGATAGAAGGAAATGATAGATCTCAAATATGTGCTACCTCACAGGAAGATTGTAATGAAACCCAGCCAGCTCCAAGGGAAAAACAAAAGCTATTGATTTTATTCTGAGGAATGAAAGTGAAAAAGAGCAGATGTACAGATTCTTCTGTCCACTTATCTAAGTCAGTACTGCAGATTGCAATAATGGCTTAGCCTTCATTTCTTCCTGTGCTTCCTGCTGTAGAAATGCTCCTGCTTAGAGACTAAAAAGATTCAATTTGGGGTAAGAGAGAAGGGGAAATGAGGACCTCACACAAGAATCGACTTAAACACTGAAAGGGTTTGTGTAATCTAATTTACAATGAAAAGATATTTACAGTGTTATCAGACAAAGCTTAGCACTGTTAAGTTAAACAGCATATAATGTGATTAGTGAGAGAGTCATGCCCATGATGTCATACACATTCTCTGAACTCTTGGAATGGGCAGATAATGTCTCAGGCATTTATTTTCCCTTGACACATTAAAAAAAAAAAAAAGAAGAAGAAAAGAAAAGAACAAAAAACTTGCCTGCAAATCACCAAATTTGAGGGACTGGGAGGGAAAAGTGCATGTACACATGCTCAACAACTTACATGCATGCACTCAGCTACAGTGGAGCTGACAACAGTTTGTCACTTTGGAGTAGAACAACCTGTGGTTGCACACTGCTAGCACAATGCTATGTAGTGGTTAAAACAGCCCTTGGGAATTGTTTAGAAGCTCTAAGTCCTATTCTTGACTATACCACAGAAGTGGTTTTGACTGCTAAAGCTTTCTTTGCCTCTGGTTACTCCATTTTTAACAAGTAAAGGTAGTCAGCCATACATGTAAAGTGCCCTGAGTGAAGAACTGTATGTGGATGGAAACCACTGGCATTCTGCTTGTTATGCAGAACAAATACAGTTAGACCACAAAGAACTTTGTTGTGGATAACAGCAAGCAATTTCACAGTTAGTAATGGCCCATTCATAGAAAATTAATTCTTGTCTTTCTGTCTCTCAGACACATGCAAAATGGTTTTAAAAATTTTGGCTGGACTAATTAATCTGGTAAATATGAATCTCAGCTGTAGGATCACATCAAATATAATCTAGCCTGTGCGTATCATAAAGCATGCTTTAGTTTAAAATAGCTCTTGATAAAAGCTTCCCTTAAGCTTTAGAATTGTTGTAGTGTTTGTGAGAAGACAAATTCTGGAGTACATCCATTAAAATAAAGTATTTTGCTCCTCATTTCCACTAGTAGGATTGAATCCAGAATCTAGGCCATATTACTTTATGCATGTTAACATTCAGTAGAAGCACAGAGATTGCATATGTATTCTTTTGGTCATGCTTGTGAAGGTAGTATAAATTGTTAAACTCCAGTGCAGAGATTCACTAGATAGTGTTCCTTTTTTCAATGGTGCATGGATTGAATATAGACTGGACTTCAACTCAGATAGGAGTTGAAGATGTGAAGAATGAGATGGGGCCAGAGGCAGAGCTTGGAAAGAGAAGTGTGGGCACTTGTAGAGAAGTGATGGGCAAGGACGAAACTAGTGGGCTTGAAAACTGTGTCTCATGCAATGTCAGCTTTGCTAAAATCAACTGCCAAGCTGGTGTGATTTGCACCTTTTATCACAACGGATAGTCATCATCTTGTTTGCAATGCTGATGTGTGTTTATGGCATTATATGGATTTTTTGAGAAATGGTACACACTATTTTTATCTGACTGCAAGAGAGATGCTTCTAGAATAAATCTTTGTTGTTCAGAAAGTGTAAGCCTGTTGTTTATCTCTGTGGCTGATAAATCAGGAGCAGGGGCCAAAGAGCATATGAACAAAGGGAAGCACTGGCCAGTTTGGTCAGCTGTGTGGGGTGTACTAATAACAACAGTAATGAAAGTGAAGCCCACAGGTAGTCAGTTTTTAAATAATTAAGATTGACAGTTTTACTGTGATAGCAATGTTTAATACTGTGTAGGCCTGTGCTGTGTCATAGATGCTGCTTATATTAAATAGTCTTCAAGCATTACACAGCTAATTCAGCAGAGAAGTTTTATTTTGGACATTTGTTAGTGCTTTTTTCCACTCCTATTACAAATGGAATATCTTATTGTTGCAGATGGTATTGCCAGCGGATGATTCTGAATGATGTACCAGAAAAACATTTGAAAATGACCTGGAGTAAACTCACAAAGGACTGGGTATCCCAGAAATATTCTCAAACAGAACATTTCCAGGAAAGACTATTTCTGACATCCTTTTCAGAACCACAAAGTTCTGTACAAGAATTTATCTGATACCCGGGCAGACAAAAGCTGCGTGGGGGCAGATTGCACACAGTGCCCTGAGTCCTGAGAAGTGAGCTCTTTTGTGGATGTGCTTGCATTACTGTGGAGAGATGTCCTGTGCCTCAGTTTACCCCTTGGCAGAAGAGTGGGGTGTGAGGCTTCGTATTGTATCTAGCTCAGGAAAATTATTTTGAATGATTTGTGACAAATGCCAATTAGGAACATACACAGTAGTCCTTTAGGTAAACCGCTTCACAAACTGTAAGGCCTGAATATCTCTATGAATAAAATACCTTCCTCTCAGCTCTCACAGGAACCCAGTTAATTGGTAGGCCAATAACTATAATGAGGCAAAACCTGGGGTTTTGCATGTGTATAGTGAGATCCTCCCCTTGGGGCCAAACTCCTGTTCCATATTATAAAGGCAGTAAAGGGTCTCCTCAGCAGGTGCTACATAAAGGCCTTTGCAGTGCTGGAATTGCCAAGCTATTGCTTTTCTGAGTCTCCAAATGAATTCCCCAACCCAATGTGCAACAGCTGTGTGATAGATACAGCCTTGAGAAAAGGAGTGGCGAAAGAACACAAGAAGTGGGGATTTAATCAAATAGCATGGAGCTGCAAAACAGCATCAGCATGTTTCTACTCAGCTTTCCTTTGGGCAAAGGAGTCTCTCGGTATCATAGTTCAGAGAAGAGGAGTAATATGTGATTATATGCTGTTGAGGGCCACATTGTGTAGTTGTGAGTGAGTAATACTGGCTGTGTTCGTGAACGCAGTGAGTAACGGTGTGGTTTGCTTAGAATGACAACTACAAACTTTACAGCCTGAAGAAAGATCTTTATATTAACTGCCTGTGTATTGCTACTGCTGCTGTATATTTAATGAAAGAATGTTTTACCATGCACCTAGATTTTAGCTGTTTGAGCTAGGAAGTGAATTAGAAACCCCAATGAAATGGGGCAGGTCTGAAGGGGTGGAAGTAATTCTTCCAGTACAACTTAATTTGGGCAGAGTAGCATTTCTCTTCTTTCATGTGGAAGTAGTTGCTTTTTCTTCCTTCTTGAAGTCTTCTGATACATAGTTTGCACAAAAGATATTTTCTCAAGTAAGACAGATTTATATTAATGGCAAGAAATTGTGAAAGTTACTGTTTTGTACTTATCTTTGAAAAGGATACTTTTAGTAATTTTTTAAAAGTGCTTTTGGAAAGGAAAAGTTGTAATGTGTCAAGTCAACCTGTGTGAGTTTCCACAGCGTTTCTTAGGAGCTTTTAGAAAGTCTGTCTTCCTTGTCAAATACTGACTAAGATGTTTGATCTGAGCTGTGTCTGAAGTATGAAACCGGAAAAAAGGTGAAAGAGGAGTTTGTATCAAACAAGGTGTAGCTAGCTAACTACTGAAGTTGAATAATGTGTTAGAAAAATCAATGCCATTATGAAACTGTCTTCTTCTTAATCTTCTTTCCGTGTCATAAAATTTCCTTGAAATCTATTTATTTATTTATTGAGTGTGCGTGCACTTTACAAAGTGATCAGAAGCTAAGCAGCTGCACCTGTCAGAGAAGATAAATGACTTACCAGCAAATCATCTTAGTTAAAAGGAAGACAAAAACCTACAGAGCAGGGGAACGAGTTTTAAATTAGCCATTTCACTAAACTTTGCCCTAATGAAAGGCTAATCTTTGGGCTCCTGCAAAACAAATGAGAACATCTAGTTAGACACAACGGAAACCAGTCATTGAAAAGGCTTTTTTCTTATGAACCTAATTGGAAACAAAATAGGCCCTTTGATAGCTGTCTTCATTTAACAGTATCTTTCCCTTTTCCTGATTTATGTACAGAAAAATAATAATAAAAAAAGGTTAATTGCAAACATGTCTGCCTTTCTGCAGATTGAAAACTAAATATTCTTGAGTAAACCTTGCTAGAGCATCCAAAAAGAAGGCACAAAGACCTGTAGCACAAATTCATCAGAGGTTGCCTGTGAAGAGCTTCATGTGGAAGGCCCCTCAGTAAGCCTGTTCCATCCATCGAGGCAGGGCTGTGTGTGGGCCATGTGGAAATTAGCTGAATGTGTACGAGGTAGAAGGAGTACTCTACTCATTAAATAAACTTGTTTTTCTATTTATTTATTTATGCAATAAATAGTGGTAAAAGGAGTATTCCTTTTTTAAGCTCTAAAGACATGATTCTGAAATATCTGACAAAATCTGAAACGTCGGGTGCTTGATTGCTGTAGAAGCAGAATTGTTCCTTTAAGGCAGAAGGAAGGAATTTGTCTGTCATGGCCCTTCTAAAACAAAGACTTATTTTGATTATAGTATTAGCTTGGTAGTTGAATATGATCTCATCGCTGTGACAGATAACACGAAATATCTACTTGTCCAGCCTTAAAACAGCTATTTTTTTGGTTACAATAGGGTTCTGACATAGGGTTCTGTAATTTGAAGAACTGGCTATAAAGATGTTTTGCAAAATTTGGCCTATGTGTGAATTTAAGTAATCAGATTTGGGGATGGATAAAAGCATGACTCTGTCCGATGTTTTCTCTTTGACTTTTTAAATTTTATTTTAAGAATTTCAATAGCCAGCAATCTTGAACACAACTTCACGGTGCCTACAATTTACGTATATCAGAACCTGGGAAAATAGATACCTGTAAGATGAAAAGTCACTGCAGACAATGTAGGCTATAATGTAAATTATTGCCTACCTTCAAGGAATTGTATTTTTTAATAAAGCAAGTTCACAAGACTGTTTTGAGAGATGGATGTTTTGGGTACTTTCATTAGAAGGATATGGGAATGCTGTTTGCAGAGCACACAGCATGCAGTCCTTGTGTGTTCAGTGGTGTGTTTGCTCTGGAAGTCAGATGGCATCTTTCTTAGGTGAATGAATATTAGATGTGCTTTGTTCCTGGGTAGATTTAAGGAATCTGTTTTGCTTTGAATTTGTATCCAAGTGTGTTTCTGCATTGAAGACAGTTTCTTTCAAAAAACTAATTCGCTTTGCTACCTTGAAATGAAGCCATAGGTTAATTATTTATTCAATACGCTGTTGGCTCCTCTGTGGACTGAAATGATCAGTCTGGCAGATAAGGTTCTATTAGAGCGTAGATTTCATCTGTGTAAACAGCTGACCAATCCAATGTGTCTGAAAAGAGCCAGCAGGTTTGTTCATTTACTTGTTGTTTTACGTCTGCATCCAAGTTCTTCCTAAAATAAGGAAAAACATAAGAAGTATTTATCCACTCAAATCTAATCACATGGATGCCTGACATGCTTATTATATATTTGTTTGTTTTTCCAAGGTTAAATTCAAAGGCCACGCAAACGCCCAAAAGGAATAATAGAAGAGACACTCTACCAACAATTTCTAAACTGTTCTAATGCACTGATTCCCTCCATGATGTCATTTGGAGAATGGCAGACACCCCTCCACTCATAAAGAAAGAGAGGGTACAGGAAGTCCTGGATGCTCACAAACATAAGTTTGCCCTAAATCCAGTTACCTTCTTCTCATCTGCTTTCTCATTCATGTATTAATATCCTCTCCTTCATTCTGTGATGTGCAAGCATAGTCTATGTAGTTCATGTTCCTGCTGCATTTTCTGCTGTGCTGCGGAAAAAGAAAGGGAAAAAAGAAAAGCCCTCATAAGAGGAATGCTTTTGCAAATGCTGTCTTCCTCTTTGACACTGTCTCCTTTCAGATTGCTGCTGTAGCTAGGACCTGCAACCTAGTGCAGGTTCAATAGCTGCTGCACATTCCTTTGAACTACTCACCTCATGTGAAACTTTCAGTCTAGAAAGCCTTTCACCTACTTGCTTTGTGCACATGCTGTATAATTCATCGGGCTCCTGAACTTTATGCACAAATTGAGAGCCAAGCTTTTTTCTTATGCTATTTTCAGTTTGACTTCTCCAGTGGGGAAGTAAGTGCCACGCACTAAATGAAGTAAAGGTCAAATGATGGAGGCTTTTTGAGCACAATTGGAGCTACGGTTTGATCCCCATGTCTGTGCAAATATGACATCGGTAGGTGCTACTGAGGCTGAGGAGAAACTTTTCTTTCTAGAGATCCCAAGAGCTTACTATTCAAATGATCCCTACATTACATAGGGAACGTAGGCCCTATTCTGGGCAGCTGTTTCTGTAGATTTTAGGGCATTCTTTGTCTGTTTTCAGAAGCCTGAAATAATTGCGTGTAGCAGGGAGGGGTTTTCAGCCTTAGCATAGGAAAAGTCAGGTTCTGATGTGTTTTCTCTTTAAGCCTTTATAACAAAACTCAGCAGCAGATCTGATTTAAGATGGTGTCTGAAAACTGAACTGGAAAGACATTAGAATGAAGCTTTGTTAGTTGCAAAGAGTGAAAGGAATATAGGAATATGTCAGATGTTTTCAATTTTATAGGCAGTTGATTGAGTTGAAAGAGGGACATGTATCCTTTTCTATACTACTCTCTCTTGTAAAATGTGTATAAATGGAAAGCCCTGGTTAATGTAATTGAAGCCATTAAAAAAAAAGATGAAAAAATGGTAGAACTTAGTCCTATTCCTCTGTTTTTTGAGATAATCCTGGAAAAGAGTGGAGAAAAATTGAACTATGAGAAAAAGAAAGCTAATGCAGTGCAGTGCTTTCCAATAGACTGCAGTGGGCGTTGGCTCATAATCACGGTTCATTTGATTTGTCTTTTAAAACATTATAAAATTGCTATTCCTCTCTCAGTAAGGAATGCTTATATGTACTGGTAGCCTTGTATCAAACTGCAAGATGTTTTCTCTACTCCAAAACTGCAGCAGCTGTGAAGAGGTAGAGTGACAGGTGTGACTGTGACGAAGCACTCACTGCCCTGCAGCTTTGACAATTTGGTGTTTTTTTTTTTTGGATGAAAGAGACTTGTGCATTAAGAACTTCATATTCTTTCCAAGGAATCTCACAGATAGTTGAGAGTGAAGACATTGAGTCATTTTTTGGGAGAGGATTTTGTTTTTATATCCTCAATACAGGGTGTTGCCATAATATTAATCATTATTATGGATAGAAACAAATACATTTAGGCTGCAGCTTTGACCCAGTCTGTTTTTCTGCTTCTCTGCATTGGTACTTAGTAGTGTGATGGTGTATTTTTTATATTTTTCTCTCAGAAACTGTATTTGTGATTTTGCCAAAATGGAGCAACAGGAAATGACGTGACCCCAACTCTTCAAGCAAGTCAGTTTTCTAAGTTTTGAAGCTGTAAAGAAATTTTTCCTGAATATTCTGATGTTAATGTAAAAAAAAAAAAAAAAAAAAAAGAAAAACTAGTTTTCGAGAGACTGAGCACAAATTACATTTTGTGTGGTTAACATGCATTAAGCTCTTGATTTTGTCAGATGTCCTCTCCATTCTTCTCTCAGTTGGCATCTGTATTATAAGCTGTTCTCCCACCTGTATTTCAATGCCAATCCCTTTTTTTTCTTTCCACTTTACTAAACCACCGCTTTCCTGGTTCAGAAACCTTTATATTCGTATCTTCAGCCACAGTAAGAGTTAGTAAGCTAGGGTAAGTTAAAATAATGTTAGCTTCTTCACTTTCTCCTCCGTGTGTATCTTCTCTGTCTTGCTTTTCACATTATCTGCATCATCTACCTGTTGTATATAATACAGCACTTCATTCCTTTGCATGAGGTAACTTCTATCTGAGTACTGACATATTCTTAGGGGAAAGTATTTCCTCTTCGTAAGGCTGGATGTGATGAGGCTGGATTACCTAAATCTGGATTGAATCTTGGATACTGTTTTAATGTTTGGAACTGAAATGGAGCCGTATTTTAGGTGTGACAGAGGTGCACAGCAACAAGATTTTGGGCCTCAAATGGGAAGTCTACGTTTTGTCAGCTGTTCCATCGCTCAAGATTAATGGAGCTATTTCAGGTTGCTCTCAGCTTAACAGAACTTTTAGCCCCTTTACGATGTTAAGTGTCTGTGTGTGGTGAGGATTTTGAATCTGTTTGAAACAACTTGGTTTCAGAAAATTTGAGAAAGAACGAGAGGCAAGAATGCACTTCTTCAGAGTATTTCTCCCACCACTGAAACTTCCGTCTGACTGCCCCAGAAAGGCTTCATACTCTGGCTTTGAGCACCAGAGACTTTGTGTACCTTTTAGCTTCCCCCAACTTGATTAAAATGTTATGACCTATTTCCATCATGCTCTCAACTTTCTTGCTTTCTTCTATAGATTATTTTGTCCTCACACTAAAATGAAGTTAGATCTGAAAAGAAGGCATTAAATCAGAAACCTCTCTACATTGCTGGCAAATCTCTGAAGTAAGTGCTAACACCAGCTACTGCTGACTCAGCCCTGGGGCAAGGAGGTTGTCTTCTCTGAGACGCTGTGCTGAGTAGCTAAGAACAGGAAGAGAAGAGACAGGAGAGGGGCCATCCAGAGAAGCACCTGGGGGTCCTGGTGGATGAAAAGCTTGTGGTTTTGCAACTCGGAAAGCAAATGGTATCCTGGGCTCCATCAGAAGAGGGGTGGCCAGCAGGGACAGGGAGGTGATTGTCCCTCTCTGCTCTGCTCTTGCGAGGCCCCATCTGCAGCATCCGGGTCTGAAGCCCCCAATACAGGAAAGACAGAGAGCTGTTGGAGAGGGTCCAAAGGAGAGCTACGAAGATGATCGGGGGCTGGAGCACCTCCCCTATGAAGATAGGCTGAGGGAGCTGGGCTTGTTCAGCCTGGAGAAAAGAAGGCTGCAAGGTGACCTCATTGCAGCCTGCCAGTACCTAAAGGGAGCCTACAAACAGGAGGGGAGTCAACTCTTGAAAGGGCAGCTAACAGCAGGACAAGGGGAAATAGTTTGAAGTTGAAGGAGGGAAGATTTAGGTTGGATGTCGGGGGAAGTTCCTTACTATGAGAGTGGTGAGGTGCTGGAACAGCTGCCCAGAGAGGTTGTGGATGCCCCGTCCCTGGAGGTGTTCAAGGCCAGGTTGGATGGGGTCCTGAGCAGCCTGGGCT
Source organism: Centrocercus urophasianus (assembly GCF_019232065.1). NCBI lineage: Eukaryota > Metazoa > Chordata > Aves > Galliformes > Phasianidae > Centrocercus > Centrocercus urophasianus. Next base: position 12,560,184 of record NW_024884800.1, on the reverse strand, counting down.
GGTATTAAATGGGGAGGTTGGTGGCCCTGCATGTGGCAGCAGGGAGTTGGAGCTATCTTGAACAATGCACTGGGATGAGGAAAATTATGTGAGGAGTACAATATTCATCATGAAGACTTCAGAAGCAGTAAATTAATTGAAAACCATGTTAACTTCTAGGTGTATCAGTCTGTGATACACCTAGATACACCTACTGGTGATGTACAGAGTCATCAGAGAATAGAATGTATGTAGCAAGAGCTACGAGGATTGAGGCTTAGACTCACCTTTGTTGGAACATAAATAAGTACATTGGTAGAAATCAGGATTTGTCCTCATTGCTTCCTTCAGGAATGAGGTCACTGTTTTAGGCTAACGATGGTTTAGTCATCCTATCAAAATCATGGCTGTTATTTCTTCTGTGCTCCAAATACATCCACACTTGTGCAGAAGTATAGACAAAGTTTTCTTTGCATTGAAGAGCAAGCATTTAGGGGTTTTGTTGTTGTTGTTGCTTGGTTGGTTTTTGATTGTTTTGTTTTTATTATTTTTTGCACCAAATTATTGTGAGGTTTTAAGCTTGTTTTTTTTTGTAGTTCAAGCCTATACTGTAGGTTTGTTTTGTTTGTTCAAGAGAGTTTGAATTTTGTTTAAATAAATCTCAAACATCTTGTTCTTTACTCTTGAGATAGAAATTCCAGCAAGTGTTAAATCAGCTTAAGAGAATTTTCTTTTTCTTTTTTTGAGCTACTGAGGCTGTCTACATTTTTTACTAGCTTTTTTTTTCAGGTTTTTTTTCTTGATCTCTACTAATCAAATTGAACTTAATACTTGACTCAAATTCTAAATCTTGGTGTTCAAAGTGGATTTGTGATCAGGCTGAAATAATTCATTCTGTCCCTGCTGAACCCAGCTAATTTACCTACAAGTTGTATTCATGCCCTTTGTAGTGCAACATTTCTGTCACCCAAGCAAGAAAAATAGATCTTCACATGCTTGGCCGATCCATGTAAGCCACTGTTTAGTGAATAGGCCCTTTGGTGTGTCATTTTTTTTTCCTGCTTGTTTGATAAACTTGAGACATAGTTACTTTGAAGACTAGGCATTATCTACCTGCTCTGGGAATGGTTCCATGAAAATGGAGATTGAATCTCTAGGCTGCTGACAAGCTAATTCTGGACATTATTGCAAGCCCCAAGGTCGATGTGCCTTTCAACAGCAGAATAGAATTTCTGGTGCATTCATCTCTCATTTTAAATAGGTTTCTATAAAACTGAGTTACACTTTTTTTAGTGGTATGAGAGTTAAAGTTCATACACATTGTAGAGGAATTTAAAAGAGAAAAGGCCTTATTTTAAACTCTAGAGTGAATATCTAGTAACAGTGAGTCTTCACCCATGTGAGCCTACATCCCAACTCATGGTTTAAAAAAAAAAAAAACAAACAACAATAATGTGTTATAATAACTAAGATGGAAAGAAATAATGAGCATCTGTTTTCTAGGAGAGGATTAGGAAGGGTTTCTCGAGCAATATTTGTTTAGAAGCTTCCAGGCACCACCACAGTAAGCCCATTTATTGGCAATTTTAGTGGGGAGGGGAAGGAGTTGAAAGAATGGGGATGCTGAGCTCAGTTTCTCCAGGGCGATGCTTCTTAGCTCAACAGAGTTGAGGTCAGAAGTGGGGCTGAAAGAACCAGTGTTATGGTCCCACTCCTTTCAGACCGCTCTGGGAAGTGTTCACTCCCAGAACTCACTTTGAGTTTAGGGCACAGTACTGCAGCAGAAAGGACCATTGTGTATCTTCTGCTGTACAGCCAAAACATGCTCAGCTCTTTCATAATTGCCAGCTATTCTTGATCAAGGATATAGGCAGAATAGAGCCCTGGTGCATGTTGGCTTAATATATGGATATCTCACCTTGCATGCAGCAAAGCTGACAAAGACGATACTTCGCTACATAGAATGAATTATAATATACTCTAACTTCCATCACCAAACTCAGTGGTTACCTGAAAACTGTCATCCCTTGTTCCATTTTTTAAATTTTTATTATTATTATTATTTTTAGTACTGAGTTTCTGTGGAGTGGAAATAATGTTGGACTTGCTAGCACTTTCAGATCTGCATATAGACAGTCTCCTGGAGTGCCAGGAGGAGCTGGGCTGTCACCCCTGACCCTGTGAGGTCTGTATCCTTCAACAGGTGCTGGGTGTGCCAGAACAGAGGATCCACATCATTCTTGGGAAGTCAGCCAGGAGGCCTGCTGCTTTGTGCTACCATCTCCTGTGTGGATCTGATGAAGAAAAAACATTGGTTTTAAATATGCTTACAGCTTGTTAGAACTGAACAGAATTGTGAATAAAGAGACTAACAGATAGAACTGCTTCAATTTTCAAGAAAGAGAGTAAAAAGCATAAGTATCATAGCACCATATCCATAGCTTTAAGCAGGAGATTTAGAAGTGCACGTTCTCCAGTGCATTCATTTCCAGGCAATGCCAAAATGGGATTTTGGCAGGAGTAAGAGGATATGTCCTGCAAACTACGAGATATGCATTCTGATTACTATGCATGAATCATGAATATATGCAAATTGTTATCTCTTTGTGCTTTGCTTTCTCCAGGAAATAGAGGAAAAATGTAGCCAGATGAAATATGCCGTATCAATTATTTTTTTTCTTATGAAAGATCCTTCCTCTTTATCCACACCCTGCAATGTGTGCCATGCTTTGCATGCTGTTTCTGAGCCCTCTGACTTGCTGACCTTCTGTGGGCAAATAAAGGTCTGATGTAACTTCCCATGAGTCCCATCTGATACCACCCTTTTGATCCCATCAAAGCTGTTTTATGATGACTGAAGGGATTGCTGCAGAGCTCTCAAAGTTCAGTTTCTTGTCTGACCACCATAGACCCCGACTGTCTGGAAAATCAAAACTGTGTCTGGAGAGAGTCTCTTTGCCTGTTGGAAAGTAGCAGAGAATGACAGCTGTATTTAAGCTTTAATAAATTTCTTTTGTGCGGTATTGGGTGTTTATGGAATGTCTGTAATAGTACGTGGTATTAAAGTAGAGGTTAACATTATTACTTGTATTTTCAAGCAAGGAGGAAGATACTGTTATTTTTAATGAAGTGCTTATGGCTTTGATGATTACGGGAGTGTCCAGCTCTCTGTGCTAAGGGTTGCTGTGAGACTGCAGAGTGCCAGAAGAGGTGGGGTTCAGCTTAGGTCTGTGTGTTCAGTCCTATCTGGCTGAGACAGAGATTACTGACTGCTGAAACCTTGCCTACAGATATTTTGTGATTTGAGTGGAAGGTGGTAGAAATGTTCTCCTTCACAAAAGGTTTTGTTGTTTTGGGATGAGATTTGTTCGGTTTAAGGTCTCTGGGCTCAGAACTGCTCATCTTCTGAATCAAGATGTGGATAAATTAAGAACAAAGAGCGGAATACTTGTTTTTGATGATTTAAATCCAGGCTGTTCATCCCATGATGTTGATGAAGTTGAGTTCTGAGGGTCAGGAAAGTTTCATTTGGGGAGTGACTGTTTAAAGTATTGAAAGAGCCCTAGAAACCAGAATTCTTGGTTCATAAGTCATACATAGTGCAGGAAACAGCAACAGCAGCAGTCCTTTTCCCCATGAATTGCAAACAAGCTTAACCCCAAATTGGAAAGTCTGTACTCTGGAGAGGTGAAAGGAAATTCAATATCTGAGCTAAGTGTGTTCTGACTTCCTTAGAAGAAAGACTGCCAGCTGTACAAGGTTACGATGATGATGTGATGAGGACCCACTGTCCACTGAGGCTTTCATGAGCCAATGGCATTCATGGAGGACTGCAAAATATGTGGTCCCACAGGGTGGGGGGTATGGAGGTAGGCAGTAGACCTTTATTATTCTTACCATGAAATACTTGGATGTCTTGGAGAGCTTCAAGGTAAAACTTTTGATGTCTCTTTTACAATGATCTGTTTCTTTATGTATTTTGAAATATCTAGTTCCAGTGGTACTAAAAAATTGCTGGGACTGACTACTTTTCCAATGCAAAGTACTTGTTAAAATATAACATGTGTCCAGACCAGACTAGACTAGACTTGAATAAAGGTTGTACAATTCTCCAAATTATATTGAAAGTTTGGCAGTATTCTTGAGTTTACAAAGTAACTTTCCATTGAAGTACAATTATAGGCTTAGAAGTAGAAAGTCTTCCCTATTTTATAAAGAATAATAGTGACCTTTACCAAGTCCGTCCCTATTTTTGAAGTCTGATATTCAGAGATGTGTTGCTACTTGGCTTTTTTTTCCTTTTTTCAACAAGCAATTCTAAAAGTGACATCTTTTCCAACCTATTTTCTGAGCAATGCCATTTCTGTTTGTCAGTCCAAGTTTCATCACAGTCTGATAAATGTTCATACTGGATTATTTGTTACCTTTCTATGCGCTGCATTTTTGTTTTCCCTGGTGTGTATCTTTTTCATTCTTATAGCATGATAATTTGGCATCAGCTTATGTTTGTCTTGCCCAGCTGGAGGTGGATGCTGCATAATATTACTGCTTTTGAGTCTGTCTTTTCTGCATGAAGGAATTTTGATACGGTAACAAGCAGGTGGTATTTTCTGATAAAGTGAGGGTACTTTGTCTTCTTTTGATACTAACAGTCTTCGCAGCCAGGCATTTGGAGAGTGGAAAGTTGCTTTTCTTTTGCCTATTTTTAATAGACTGAATGCAGCTACTTGTGCTGTCAATCTCTAATTCAGTGAAAGCTGTGGATCCGTAGTGCTATGTTTGAAATCACTGATGTCAACTCTCCTGCACCTCCATTTATCCATTATGCAAATGGCTGTAATGCTACCTGAATAGCAGCATCGTTGGGCAGAAGATCATGGATTTGCAATATATTCTTATTGTTTCAAAGTTTTCTGTTGAAAGACCATAAGATAAAATTAAACCGTCGTGTTGCAGCTTTACTCACTGTTCTTTCACGTATCTTCCTTACTGTTTTTCACTCAGGAGCTGGCTGATTTATTTTGTTCAAGGGATTCTTTTCACTCTGTAGTTTGTGGAATACAGGTGTGATCCTGAAAAATGATGAATGCCTTTCTTGAGGCAGGAATGCCTTCTCAAGGTAAGAGCTCAAAGCCTTTAGTACAAAGTATTTTCTACAAGTGTTTAATACACCAGATAAATTCCGTCAAAAACATCTATTTAAGTTTTCCTATAGCAAATACCAGACAGATACTTTTTCACGGGAGACTTGAGTATGTGCTTCATTTTTCACTTTTAATCATGTTTTCTTTGTCTTTCTTTTTCTGTCTTTAATACAAAAGGCCAGAAATTGCACTTTCATAGATATCTTAGAAAGATAGAATCGTTTGAGATAGAAGGGACCCTTAAAGGTCGCCCGGTTCAATTTCCCTGAGTGAGCAGGGACACCTACAGCTCCATCAGGTTGATCAGGCCATCCTGACCTTGAATATCTCCAGGGATGAGACACCCACTGCCTCTCTGGGTAACCCATTCCTGTGCCTCATCACCCTTATTGTAAAAAACTTCTTCCTATCTGGTCTAAGTCTCCCCTCTTAGCCTGAAACCATTTTGCTTTGTCCTATCACAACAGATCCCAATAAAGACTCTGTCCACTTCTTTCTTTTTAGATTTCTCTTTTTGATCCACATATCCTGAGTAGCTCTTAAAAATTAAAAACAAAATTCTTTGTTGTATTTATAGGAACTTTAGGAATTTTTTTTAGGAACTAGGAATTTTTTTTTCTTGCATAATATATCTAGGCAGGTACTTTTTCACTTGGTAACCTTAGATTCAGGTCATGAATCCATTATACTGGTAAATAAACTACTTTCTGTAGGGCCATAAGGTTTTTTTGTTATTTATAGGGAAAAAGTAGGGGCAAAAAAGGCAAGTGAGGACGATAGAAAAAAATACTGTAATATTTTCTTCGGGAATTCGTAAATGCTGGTGCAAATATTGTCACGCTTGAGGTATGTAAAGCGTAGGAGATGTTCCTTCTCTACCAAATTCCATTTGCTTTAATAAATAGTCTAGATGAAATTCTCCATCCAGAATGTAGCTAGGACGTGGAAAAACTCAACCTTGGGAAGCTCTGTAGAGCTACTTCTTACAAGATAAATATAAGTCTGATTTTCAAAACAGAGGGTGTCAGATCAATATTAGAATCATGAAACTGTGAGGTTTAATCATCATCCCTCTCTTCTCATGTATTCATGCATTTATGAAAAAAGACCTAAAACCATTAGAAAGAGTGCCTTCCCTTTATTTATGGGCTGTTACTATGGTTTATTGTTCATACTGCAGTGATGCTGAGAGTACAGGCATTCCACATGTTGGGCACTGTGCAGACAAGGAGTGAAGTTTGATCCTGTAGTTGGAGACTTTCTGTTTGCCTCAGCTCTCGCAGGAGGAGGTGGCCTTCCCCAAAGGGTTGTTGTCACTGTTTAAAGCCATTTGGTCATATATTACTTGCCAGCAATCTGCCAGGTTAATCTAACAAAATGGCTTAACCCACACACATGTTGAGAATGGCTGTTAGAGCGCAAGGGGTGTCAGTGGGCTTTAATCCGAGGGTGGTGCTGAGAGAAACGGTGTTATAGAGTGTGTTCACTTGTGTCCTTCCGCTGGTGGTACTCATGTCTGATTTTGATTTGAGCAGGTGAATGACTTGATAGCCCATTAGCAAGCATTTGACCTGCTGCGTTCCCCATTTCCCTTTCCAGCTTTGACACTCCATATAATTTATGTTGCAATTACACTTTAGCTGTAACTCAGTTCCTGGTTTTGTTCTTTTTACAGAAATTAGTACTAAAAGGCAACACACTGATAGAGGGCTTGGAATTGCCATCAAGCTATTTGTCTGTTTAACGTGCAGTTTTTCAAAGATAGCATTTTAATGACTGGGAGAGCACAATAGGAGTAACCACTTTAGAAGTTCAGCACTGGCTTTCAGTCTCTTTGAGTTTCAGGCTGTAACATGGTGCTGAGTGATACCACTAAAGAGCTGTGAAATGGAGTGCTGTTCCCTCCTCCCTATCCCCCCTGCAAAATAAAAAGCAGGGAAGAAAAACAATGCTTCTCTGACTTATTTATCTTTATACAGTTCCTCTGTCAGTACGGAGATGAAGCAAAAAATCCAGAACAAAGTAACTTAAAATATCAAAGGATTAAAACCCTATGTATGTGATCCTGATGAATTGGATGATTCAGGAGATGTTAACCAGAGCAACAGCTGTAATGGAAGGAGAGCCTGTAACAAACAGGTTTTCTGATTTATCGAGGTAATCAAGCATAGAAGTGGGCAGGCACTGGGTGGTACAGAATACCAACATTTTTTTGTGCTGCCTGGAAGATATATTTGAACCTGTAGGGAAGACACCCCCTCCCCACTTTAATTCCACTGAAGATCTTTTTCTTTTCCTGAAAATGAAAGAAGTACACAAGCATTTCTTTGAATCTCATTTTAGATCTTCCTAAGTTTAAAATGGTTGTTGCTTGTTTATTACTGTTAGTAATATAGCTAGGCTGACTTCTTGAGGATACCATTCCCTAACATAAGGGAGGTAATATGTGAGGGCAAACACAAACCAAGGGATGCTGGGCCGCTTACAGAAATGCAACAGATCCCCTCTGCTGTTTTCAGTGTGGTTTAGTTCAGTAGTAACTGACCATCTTTGTGTGTAATTCTTTTTCTAAAAAGTCCCTAAAATATCTTCTAAAACTGCCTGGTATGCTATTTTCCTTGCTTGCTGGTGCAGCGTCCCTACCCCTCTTTTATGTGTAAGATCAATGAGGCAGACTTTAACATGATTTGACTGTGCTCACATTGCTAACGGATCTGTGTTCACTTAGAGGGACAGAGGTTTTGTCCCTTACAGGACAGGTTATACTTTAATGTGCTTTGCAAGTTTCACACAGGGAGCATTCCCTGCAGTGCAGGTCTTACAATGATACTCCCCGAAATCCTTCAGATGATTAATTGCTGAAAAATATCAAATTTTGGTATTTATCAGTCTGGGATTTTTTTCAAACAGACCCAATTTCTTCTTGAGATCAAATTCCTGATGAGAAGTCCTATCTAATCTTGGCTGAGCATTCCAGTGATTTTAGGCTTATAGATGTATGGTTGCATCACCTATTTCTTTCTTGTTACTACTGCTGGGTTCCCCCCAGGAGCATGAAGTGTTCTTTCGTTTCCTGTGTGTTGATAGCAGTCTCTCACATAGATGTAGAGGCTACCTCTGTGCAACACCAGCCATAAGTATCAGCGTATGTAACACTCAGCCACCTGTGTCTGGAAGGAAGAAAGCATTGTATTAACCTTAACTTTTATTTTCACCTGTTTTTTTGTTGGTTTCTTTTTCAGTTTTATGATCACTCTCAGTAGTACTTTTGTCTATTGTGTGTTTGTTAAGAAAATAATTTTTGTTTGCTTGATGGAAGAAGAAAGTTCACTGCATACATGAGATATTTGTTTGGCTTCCTGAAGCCAGAGTGTAAAAATGTTGATACAACCTCTTGTGATGATTATCATAGGGAAGTAGTCTCTTCTATTGTGTGCACACAGTTGGCCAGATTTTACTTTATTATTATTCTGGGCCCTTTAGAACAGGAGCTTAGTGACAGTATTATTTGTGTTTGTTCTTTTATTTTGTTTTTAAGCAAGATGCATGATGACGCTGTAAGTGATTTCTCCGCAAGTATTTCAATGAAGCTGTTCCCAGTTTGTGAATTTGCTTGGTGAGTTGAATACTGTTTCCACTCCTGAACTGGCTACAGCCTCAAAACCCCTCATCTTTTCCAACCTTTTGCCACTTCCTGTTTCTGTTGCTGGGTTTGCTGCAGTTACTGGTGTGGGATTCATTTTTCTGTGCTCGGGAACCCCACAGGCTGAGAATCCATTCCATTAGGCAGAATCCAGCATCTACCTAAATGAGAAACCTCTTAAGAATATTTTTGGAATAATATCACAGGACATTCAAACAAGAAAAAGAAATTAAAAGCAAATGAAGTCAGACTGCCTTTTGTGCCCTTAGGTGAAGTGAATCTGGGTTTTCATAAATATTTTCCCTGAATTTGTGATTTCATAGCTGAGTGACTCCCAGCAGAACCACCTCTGCCAGTTTATTTTCTAGCCCCAAGCTACCACTTTCTTCCCTCAGGCTACCTAAAATTTTCCTGCTTTCAGCACCCTCAAGCAAAAGCCCCTGATACTGCTGTGGCTGCTCACCTGCACACAGCTGCCACCTTCCCTCATGCCTCCTGTGCTGATGGCAGCACCATCTCTTGCCCTCTCCTGGGCCATTCTGGTCAATTGAGTCCACCTGTTTATTCACATCTCACTGTAGAAAGTAACTCCTCATCTTTTGAGGCATTGCACTGGTAGCGATTTAGCAATTAGCTCTGGTAGCAATTTAAGAAAACCTGGGCGCCAGTTGGGACTTCCAAGGAAGAAAAATAAGATGTGTCTGAGGGAAAACAGGTGCACAACAGCTCTGGTTTGGTGAGCTCTAACAATGCATCTGATGAGGCAGCAAAAATATTTTGGGTAACCTCAAGAAAAGCTGTCTCCTGCACTGCGTTATCATTACTAATGGCACATTCCTGGTTTCAGTAAGTATATTGAGGATGTTTATTTTAAGGAGAAAGGGCACCGTTTATTTTTGCACAGAATGCGTTTGGGAATGTTTGTCATGATGTGTAAGTGGCAGTTCAAAAGACCTGGTGTTACCCTCTTTGCAAATCGCTGTTCGACTCCCTTGGCTCCCATTACTTTATGTTCTTGGCACTGAAGACCTCTCCCCTAATTAAACATTAATAATATTTTTAACAAAAGGAGCTTTCGTGTAATTGATATCTCTAATAAACTGAGCTCCAAAAGCATGTTTTAACCAGTATATTTTGTAAACACAACATGAAAAATTCACAGAGAATTTCTGTTACATCCTGAGGCACCTGTGAGTCTTTTCCAAAGTGAAGGCAAGGGAACTATATGATGTATGAGGAGGAGAGAGTGAACAAAGAAGACCAAATGGGAATGTACAAGTAACTGAACTGGCAATTAGTAGGTCAAAGAATCATAAAATCACAGGTCTTGTGTACTTGGCAAAAAGTATTTATTCTGCTGTGGCTACAAGACAGTGCCTGATGGAAGCACTGTGCACAGGGTTTTATGCAGGTTTAGGGACTTCACCTTCCTAAACAGCACAAGTACGCTGACGCTGGCTCTGTTGCTAGCGCATATTTATCAGTCCCTGAAGTCCTACCAATGTAGCAGTGTCAGCTACAGGATGTGCATTTTCCATGCCCTGAGCTGACCTTGGGTGTGCAAAACTTTGGCAAAGCTTTACAGTGTAGACATAGCCTAAGGCAGATAGAATTTGCCAAATGTAGTGTTTAATGAGACAGCCAAGTGAGCATAATACACAGCAAGTTCAGTAAGCCCCCTAAGGGCTGGGGTCCCAGGAATGTGCTGTGCTGCAGCAAAATAAGCTAGTGATGGTTTTCATCTACCTGGCTGATGAGACAGAGCCTGGCTTCTCTGAGACTGCAGCAGGAAGAGGCTCAGAGCAAAGGGAAACTACAGGACCTGTTTTCCTCTCCAGAGTTCTAACTGTAATGGTCAGGCACTGTCCTTACCTGAGTGCTTATGGGGCACACATAACAGCCATGTCCTCAATCCACAGTTACAACAATTTTTGTTATAAACAGGGTTCTGAGAAATGCGTTTACCGGCTTGAACAGGCTTCATTTCAAGCACTCGAGGTCCAGGACTGGAAGAAGTTACATGTTACTGTGCTCCCCTTAAACATGATATCGTTGTTACAAACTCTGTGACTTGGAAATAACCCTGAGTGCCTGGGCATAATTGAATGTGCCATGTCATACAGACATACTGTTCAAACATACCTGTTGTCTTCTAACTCGAAACTTTTCTATGATTGGAAATAAGAAAAAAGATTTGCAAAAATGAGGGGTTTATTACGCTGTATGGTATATCTGCTTGTGAGAGAAGGCACTGATCAGTAAGAAGGGTAAGAAATTTCTATGTTTTATACTTGTTGGCACATTTTAAGCATTTCAGAAAATGAGAGTAGATTGAATTTTCTCTCATTTCTAGGTAAAGTTGTTTCCCAGAGCCTTTTGCTTTTAAAAATTGCTTTAATCATAGATTAAAATAAATTAAAAACATATGGTTTGAGACACCTTCTGGACAGGCAGTGGACCACACCCAGTAGGTTTTCTGTCTTTTGCTGGCAGAAGTTTAAATTGCAGGGAGTACCAGCTGGGAATGCTAAGAGTTGCAGTTCTAAAGGTGAACCTCTGTGAGGAAAATCTTGAGCTTAAGAGAAATTAGTTCTACTTCATTGAGGGGGTAAGAAAATAAACATTATCCTTGCTAGGCCCTGAAATGCTTTTATTTAGTAGAGCGATCTCTATTTAGAAGGATATATACAGATCACCTGCTTGACAGCAGTTCACTGTCTGACACTTGTCTTTATACTGTAAGATGTAATAAGCTACTGCTGTTTGTTTTGTAGAATTTGGAAATGTGTTGACACATTTGTGTGATAGCACTCACAATGTTGAGATGACACCATGATACAAACATAAGCTGAAGCCAGACGGAAGCCCTTGAGGATGCTAATGCAGCACTGCAGTATGCTAAGGTAAACACCAAGGGGAAAAAAAAATAAGAAGACTGAAATGCTGCTTGTTTGCCACCCCCTTCTCCCATTTCTGCTCTGTGAGCACAACCTAAAACAGATCTGCTGCTGATATGGAGGTCACACAGTTTATTTCTGTCACGCTCACGTGGTCTTGTCAATAACAGGGGAGTGTGAATCAGGAGCTTATTTTAAAACCAAAATATATGGTGTCACTTTGTATTATGGTAGCACCCAAGGACCTCTTAGGATCAGGTCTTCATCTGTTAAAAACTAAATCAGTTATGAGATGAACACGTTGTGTTGATCAACCTAAGATGCAACAGAGGAGTGCCACGAGCTGTAGGAGGGAAGGGAGGGCAAAGGAGCTGAAGTGATGGGTGGTCTGTACGATGCTAGAAAGGAAACAAAAGGCTATGTGCTAAGCATTGTCACTAAGAAGTATATAGGCAAGTAACTGAAAGATAAGATTTGGAACAGGGCAAAATGTCTTCAGTAGTTAGTTAAACAAAGAAGATATCTGATAGATCTTGAGGTGATGTAGGGCTGAGGTGGGAGCTGGCAAGACAGGCAGGTGAGCAAATTAATGGCACTGTTGCAGCTTGCTCATATAATGTCGTGATTTCTATTTCTTTAATTGCATTTACTTGGTACGGTGCTGTTTCTACAAGCGTGGTCTAGAAAAGTAGAATCAGCTCATTTGAAAAGGTCTGCCTTTGAGATATGTGCTAGTATGTGCCCCCAGTGCTTTTCAGGGTTGGTGACCTATGTGTTAAAGTCTGACTGACAAGAAGGCAAGCACAAAAACAACTTGGAGGAGAAATGAAGAAACACCTCTTGCTGAGAAAGTAAGATGGAGAAGAGAGTAAATGAAATTAGATTATTTCATTGTGCAAAGGTATTCCTCTTTGTCACATCGATTAATGGCAAGAGCAGTAGTGTTCTTTGCAGGAACTTAAATGATAAATCAGAGATAAAAGTCAGAAAGTCAATTAAGTTATCTGTGGATGGTTGCTACTGCCATTTCCTAAAGAAAAAATGAATGCTGATAATCAGAATTATAACATTGTAAGACTCTGGGTAGCCATGCCCTTTTTTAATCTGAGCACTTCTACTGGTGCAGAAGAATGACACTCAAAATCTTCCTGTCTGCTGGAAAATGTAGAGGCAGAAGCAGTATTAGGTATGTAGTGTTCAGGAACTTCACAGATGAGTTTCCAGGAAACATTTACAGCTTTTGCAATAAAAATAGCATTCATATAGGACTTTGTTTATGGTGGGGCCCTACAGTGAATTGTTTGGGTTTTGTCTGTAAAATTCCTAGCCAGTTGCAAAGAACAAGTGTAAGTTGGAGCACTGTAGTAGCATTTACACCCTACGAGAAGGAAATATTATTTTAAGGGAAACCATATTTTCTGCATTGACTGCTGCTGCCAGAGTTCTAAATATTGAGCTCAACAAACTTTTCCATCAGATTCCAAAATGATCTGGAGCATTCCCTTTTAATGTGAAATAAGTGCTTATAAGCTGCCAGGTGATTTAACAATGTTTGCCGAGATGTGAACAATGAAGGGTGCCTCAGGAGACTCTGCTTTGTTTTGCTACTGTAATTTCCAGTAAAGATTTGGTCAAGACTTGAAAGTGTCTCAAATGATGTATTTTGCAGCTTTAAGTTAAATTTCAGACCTGCCAAAAGTTTCATGATTGCTAGTTTTTCTGGCTGAAACCACTTAATTTTTCCATTGTGGTTTGTACATCTAGTTATGGATGACCGTTTTATCTCTCTGGCTTCAGAAAAGACAAACACTGCATCACTTCTTAAGTGTGAGGGGGAAAAAAAAAAAGCCACCTAGTAAAATAGTAGTATGATTTTTCAAAGGATTACAAATTAATCGGATTTTGTACAAATAAACACTGAGAGTCTAGTCTGTAGCAAAAAGATTTACAGTCTAACAGAGACAAGCCATTGGTTACATTTAAAGGAAAGAGTACATGTGGAGAAATTAATGGTTTTAAGAAGGAATCTAAATAGAGAGGACGTTTGGCAAGTAAAATGAAAGACTAATCAAGCATAACACATGGCAAAAACCCAGTCACAAAATAAAATGAAAAACCCAGCAAACTTCAGCAGGAAGAAATTGTAAGACCATAAAAAAATAAAAGTGGAAATGAAAAACGAGAATGCCTGGAACAACTGATGGATATAAGAAGGACTGATAGCTAGCAGTCGTGTTGTTAGCAATTTATTGCAGATGCAAGGTTCTGTTGCAAAGTGAATAAGCATTATTTTCAAATGGCAAGACACATGTAAAGCCAATACAGCTCCTGCTAATTTGTTAATGCAAGGGGATGTTTAGACAGCACTGAGTCTTCAGTATTTTCAACTGTGCCTCCCTCACCATTCTGATTCATATGGTTCCTGAGAAATGGCAGTGGTCCCATGGCACAATCAACAGCTGTGTTATAGCTGGCTGTGTACAGGTCCCTGAGATACGCTGCAGTGGAACGAATTGCATGTCAGTGTTGATCATACCATGCACCCGAAATCACTTTGAAAAGCTGCTGATTATAGGCACGTTCAACTTCCATGAAATATATTTGCATAGAAAGCAGTGAGAAACCTCAGTCCCTGTAAATGTTGTGAGAGGGTGAACTGCAATAGCTTTTGTTTCACTGCCCCAGGACCATGGTATCCCTGATATACATGCGTGTGAGTGTGCATGCGTATATTTGTTTACAGATTTGTAGTGAAACTCTCATGGAAACAGCATAAACATGGTAACTAATGACCAGCATACTATGCAGTCTTCTTCCAGGTAAGGAACAGTAGTTTTTGCATCTCCATTGTGCACATAGTATGTATTTCTTATATTTGTGTAAAATATTACATAGAATGATTTTTAATTTTTTTTTAAATGATGGTAAACCATTCCTTTTATGTACTTAGAAATTTTAATAAAGCATAGTCGCAAATAAGAGGGAATTGTGTATTCTTGAAAGGAAATTTTTAGAATTTTTTTCTTTCAATTTGAGTTTATTTCCTTTTTTGCACTATAAAAACCCACACAAATAGTCTTGCAAAGTGCAAGCAGAAATGGCTTTGTTGGTTTCAATAAGGAAAAGAATATGAGCAAACAAAAACCTCTGCATTGGCAGCATGATTTGTGATTAGATGTGATTTTTGAAAATGTGAAAAATACATCAATATTTGGACTTTCCAAAGCAAGTTAGCAAAATCAATTAAATTGTGTAGTCACTTCTACCTTTACATAGCTTAAAAACAGTTAAATGTATTTAAGCATTATTTGTAGAAAATGCATTTGGAGTGAGAAGTCATCAGGTACACTTCAACATTGATGCTCTGTAAGCCACGTAAATGCAGGTTTATGGAGAAAATGATGATTGATACTAGCAATTTCAAGTAGCCTTTCTTCCATGTCTTGCCCTTCTATTGCTGGAGGCAATGCCACTTTTTATTCTTTTTCTAGTTGTAGCATGGTTTTGTCTTTTAACTGTATGAGTGACCTTGCCCTAACTGGAATGCATGTGTGTGACACTGCAACACTGGCACAGGATACACACATCTGCCTATCAGTCGTGCACCATTAGGAATGATTCTTCATTGTAATGTTAAGGTGTTATCTCATTCCAAGTCTGCACAAAAATTGTTTGTTTCATTGCATCAGCAACCTGTGAAAAAAGGTGAGAAGGCAGCACAAAGTCTGAGAGTCTCTCACACTGGTCAGTGTTTGGAGATTCCCCACACAAAACAGGTAAGAACTGCAGGAAGCTTTCTGGGTTGAAAGGCCTTAGATAGAGTGTACTTTTTACTATTTCTGTATTAGACTTATAATAACAGAACACTTCAATACTTAAGGAGTCCTTAAGAGTGTGGCATTGGAAAGACAGCTATGTTTGCTTGAGAAATAGTGGTGACATGAATTAGGGAAGGGCAAACAGAAGTGCTGCAACTCCCAGTAACAGTCATGGGCAGTATCCAAAGGGAATTGGAAGTCAGATAAATGAAGGAAGCATTTCAGATTGATCCTTCATGAGAGAAATCAGTTTAGTTTTCCAAGTCAGCTCAGAAAACTGAAGCTCTCAGCACCCTTCATTACATAACCTGTGTAAATGATACTGTAGTCCCTTGAGCATGAGCCAGCTTGGGGGAGAACTCTGTGGTAATCTTGCACTGGCAGGATAGGAGGAGATGCACTGATTGACCTAGTAGGTATTTCCCCTACTCATCAAAAAGCAATAGGCATGGACAAGCCACTGGGAGCACTGTGGCACTAAATAGTCTCCTGTCTAGTTAGTGTCTCACCTTCTATTTTTAAATGTCCCATGGAAGTGCTGAGGGAAAGCAATGGAAGACAGAAAGAACATAGACATTATGGCTTAGGGATATCAGCCCTTGTCCAAGTGAAAGAAATTGCCTTTCACAGAAAGCTGTGAGGTGCTTCTAGTTCAAAGGATAACAGAGATGTGAAGATTCAGTTATGCATACAGCTTTCTTGTGCAACTGTCACTCCTTACTGGTGGCGGATAAATTAAAGTAAGGAAGAACATCCCTTCTAAGCAGTTCTTAGGACAGCATATTAACATGGGAGAACACAGCTAAAAAGTGACAAATACTTCTTCAAATGACAGGAATTTTTTTTCTGCTGTTGATGGAAGTGTAAATGTAGAGACAGCTTTTACTCACATCTCAGGCCTTTTGATGCAAGTGTTTATTTCAGTGCATCACAATGTATTTTGGAAGAAATTCACAGTTTTCAGCTATATTTTAGAAGGTTTGTTTTTGTTTTTGTTTTTTTTTCTCTTTACAAATGTAGTGATCTTACTGTGGTTTTATCCTTCATTAAAAGTACTAATAGATGCCTTAGGATTAAAATGCAGGGTAGCCTTTGCTTTTTGTTTTGCTTTTTACAGAGTCTGGTGTGAGTGGAAATATCTGTGAGTTGGAAAATGTACCCACTAGATCATTGTAACCTGCATATTTGATTTAAACTTGATCTTGCTGTGTTCAGTGTCACAGTTATTAAAAAAAAACAAACAAAAAGAAGTGGACTTAGTACGAACCAAAAGAGAAGCAGAAAACTAAAATGAATTTTCCCCAAATAAGCAAATGGCAAAACAAAGCGAGATCATGATTATAAAAAGTGACTGCATAAAATGGCTTATTCACAATTTTTATTGTTAAGGACTAAATTCTGAAATTCTGCAATGGAAGATTGCTACAGTGGCATCTTACCTATCTGTACACTAGGAAGTTCTATGGGATTTTTTTTGTTTTTTTATTTTTACTAAAACAACATAAGCTCAAAGATTGTTATTTTTGTGGTTTATTTCTCCCACTGCATAAGCTCTCTGTATTGACAGTATTAAAATGATTTCTGATCTGTTACTACTGCATAGAATGAGGGGAAGGACTAGGAAAAGAATTGGCATGAATACTTTTTAACAAACAGGCATGCATTTCTTTTTTATATCTTAGCCAGGGCTTTGTCAGAGTGGAGGAGCTGAGATGGGTTAATACTCAGGCTGCTGAAGTTTCAGTCTGGTTTTCTAATTCAGAAGTACTACTGGATTAAAGAAATCATAGGTTTAATTTTAACTGTATGTTAAAAAAAAAAAAAGAATAAAAGAAAAAAAAAAACTGGAAGGGAATCTTTGACACTGTAAGAAGAAATCTGACGTAGTCCTCTTTTAAAAAAGAAAGAACAGCTTCAAAAATTATTGTAGTTCTGGTTTGAGTGTTTTGCTTGTATTTCAAGTAAATAGTTTTCGTGACGATGTGGTGTTCAAACTTGCATTATGGTATTTGCTTGCCATTCAGTTCCAATCAAGGAAACAAAAAAGCATTCTAGTAGAAGTAGAAAGCATTCTATGAAAGCAAAGAAAATCCTGTACTGCTTTCTTTAGATAATGCAGTACTTTAAATTCGGTTATTTCTTCTTCTAACCATTCCTTCATTTTTTGGCATGTGACTCTTTCTCTTTTTTCCCTTTCCCTAAAAGTTTATTTTTGCTCTGTAAAAATCACACATTTGATAAAGTGGCTAGTTCCTATCGTGGTCACGTTGTATGATCTGCCGGGTGTCTTCATCTGCCTCTGCTTGTTCTTCAGTATTCTGCAGAATACCCCTATGCACATTTGGCACTGGAAACTTTAGCCTGAGAAAGATCATGCAGCTCCTCAAGCAGAAAGGTATTGCCCTTTTGTTCCCCGTGGTGCATGAAATGAATATTTTACTGGCAAGGACTACTGTGTTCATTCACTTTAGCTTCCTTCTATCCTGAAAGACAGTTAAAAGGACAGATATTTGATCTGCAGCAAAAGAATCTTTGGTCTTTCAGATTTCTTATCTCAAGGAGGCCTTCTTGGGGAAAAAATGTTGTGGATGAGGGAAGATAACGGCAATACAGGTTTGGAGAAAATATTAGTCCTAACACGTTCATCTCCTCTGCTCCTTTTTCCCCTTTGCTGTTGCAATACAGAGGAACATAGAAGACATAAAAGTAAATCTGAGGCCAGCATGCTCCGCTCCCTCACCCCTGACTCATAGAGGAGATTCTCTATCCTTATTCCTAAAAGTAAAGGTGATCTTAGCTAATCTTGCTTCCCAGCTAACCTCTTACAGAAGGCCACCTATATTTAAAAAGAGCTGAGTTCATTTGAAAAATTTTAAGTCTTGGAAAGGATTAAATTGGAAGAGGCTAATTGGGCTGGAGGTGGATGTATGCCCCCTGCAGACTCTTAACTGACAGAAAGATAGGTAGGAAAGGAAAAAGCTTCCCTGCCTACTTAAATGCCACATACCTAGAACTGGTCCTATGTAAACTATCAGAGCTCTCAAGTACTGGCATTTATACTGTGTTTAAAGTGAGACCAAAGGATGGAAAACTGGTTGTCTGAGTTATTTTGGGGTTTTTATTATGTTCAGGGATTAATTTGGATGACAACAATGGTGTTTTTAGTGCAACAAATAGAATCTTAAAAAGCAATCTGGCAGAAGATCTGAGAAGCAGAAGGTGAAAATAAATAAAATGGAGCAGTGAAGAATGCAGAAAGAAACAGAAAGCGTTCAAAGACATGTAAACATTAGGAAGACTTGAGCCAAATTCATGTGCAAACATCTAAGGTAGAAATCCTCTTCCCTTCTTTTTCCCTTTCTCTGATGATATGCATATACAGCCCCTGCTCCCTCCTGCATTTACTCTTATAACAGAGCTTAAATGAAGGAACAGAAGAAAAGAAGAGGCAGATGTGACTATGTGGGAAGTTGCTTTGCCACTCACTTGTGGATGGAAACCACATCATCTTGTGTAGCTTGTGGGAGGGGGATTTATTCTTTCAGAGTTTTGAATAAGACTTATGATTCCACCTGGATTTATGCACAATAGTTTTCCTGTCTGTACTCTTTAACTTTCTTTGAGAGCTCTCTTACTAAGTTATTTTCCTCCTGGGATGTATAAAGTATACTCTCACCTTCACTGGGAGAAGATACTTTTGAATACAAAGGCCTCTGCTGAAGACCTTTTGCAAATATTGTCCATTCTCATGAAATTTCACCTGGAGCTCATCTGTAGGGTCTTACTTAGGTTGGCTCATGTGGCAGGGCATTATAAACTCAAAATGGCGTTACTGTATGCTGAGATCCTTGTTCCAGGAACTTGACACAGAAGGTAGCAAGCTATTTATGCTTACGTTTAATTGTAGTGATTTTTAAGTCGTCTCACTGAAGTCAGCGATACAACACCTAAGCTTAAAGATGAAATCATGCTGAAGTGCTTTGCTGGCTTAATGCCCAAGTTGGCTTTCAGTGTATTATAGGCAGCCTTTCCTGTGATGATGGTGAATTAGAATTATGCTAAAGTGTTTCTAACAAGATGAAAAATCACCTCCAATCTAAAGGTTTTATTGCTTTTTCTGCTTTTTATGAACTCAAAAATGAGGCCATTTGTATGAAAAATAGCACTTGAGAATATGGAATTTCCAGAAGAAATGGGAATTCTTTTTCTCACAGAAGTTGAAAGCATGTTGCACGATCTTCTTTTAAACAAACAAACAAAAACCAACACATGATACTGTCCCTGCAAATGGTGGTCCTATGGGAAGCTTTGGACATGCAAAATCTAAATATTGTGAACTACTTCTAAATTAAAGGTACTTTAGTGCTCTAATTCTGTAATAATGTCTTTCTAGAGCCACTGTGAGGGGGCTTCAGGAAAACCTGTGGGTCTCCATGTCTGTTGACTGCTGATGGATGTGCATGTACAGTGAAGTGATACTGTATGTATTGTTCTCACTGCCTGCTAACTGTTGTCTTCTCAGTTTCAAAAGAGCTGCTTAGTGAGTGCATCCAAAATCTCCTGCTGAGGAGAGAATTTGTGTTTACAGAACAGAAAGTAAGACATGGCCAGTAATTAAACAATATCTGATAGTTTTTCTCTTGGTTACTGCAGACACATTTGCCCTGCAGTAGGCAGGGTTCTCTTGAACAGGCATATTCTTCTGTAGTTTTTCATTGCATATTTAGTGATTTGAAACTATATAATTTGTTTAATGCCATTTCGCCACTTAGCTTGCAGAATCTCTGTGAGAAATATTCTGGGTCCCTTGACCTCATTTTTTCAATATATATATATATTTTAAAGCAGCATGTCTGGAATGTGCTTCGTGTGTTATATTTCCTCTGTGGATCTATCTCTGACGTCCAACATGTGAACTTTCCTTATATCTAGTTTTGATCAGTAGAGCTACTTCAAGTACCACTGTAAATAGTTTAACTCGCATTTTTCGTTGGCAGTTGTGGAACACTTGCATTGTTGTTTCTGAGTGCGAAGGAGTGGGGTTCTGCCCCTGACTGATTTTGTTCTGAAATGAGAGGATGCTCTTGCACAAACTTTCACACACTGCAGGACCACAAAATCTATGTATTTAGCAAATGCATTCAACACACGCATTTCTGCAGATTCCTGGTCTTATACATTGGTTAGATAAATTTATGCCCCAGCTGGATGAGGTTTTATTCTTTGATTTGACAAGGACTTGTTTTTATTTGACATCTGTAAATTTAGTAATACTTCTGCCAGTTGGATTTGATTGTTTCAAGTGGTAGCCTAGGAGGAAAACAGGAAGAATGCTACAGCAGTCAGAACAGATTCATTGCAAATCTAATATCCACAATTTTTGTGTATTGCTTGCTTGATTTTTAGAGGTAGTTTTTTGAAGGAAGGGAGGAATATCATGGGGAAAAAATACAAAGCAGCAAGAGCAAGAACCCAGACTATTCTGTAAATGGTAAGAAGTTTCTTCTTTGCCTTTGACTGTATGTCTTGCCTGTACTTCACTGCTAACAATCGCAGAAGTCATGTCTATTTCAGGAAGGGATATGAGGGCACTGAAGAAATGTTGACTGTTTTATTTATGATTATCTTAGTAGCATTAAATAACACATAGTACTGTTCACACTGGTATCTTATTACTTTTGTGACATTGAGTCCAAGGCCAGAAACATCAGCAAGGGCAGAGAACGTGGGCTGCATTTGGGAATTTCTTTAGCCAGGCAACCTGCTACGCATGGGTTTGGAGTCTCTTCCCTGTGCACCCCAGCTCCCGGCGCTGCCCTCATGCTGGGCACACCCTCTGTGTACATTCTGCACATTCCACAAGTGACTTTGCTTATATAACCCTCACTGCACTACCTTCCTCTCCCCGCATAGGTGAACTGCCAGCTGCCCTTGCTTAAACAGCACTTCTGTCCTCACCCACCATCCAGGCTTACTATACAAAAGGCCATCTTTATTTCTGGCTCTATTTCTCTAGGAGTATCAGTCTTGGGGAATTGCTTTTCAGGGCAGAGCTAATGCAGTTGTCTACCAGCTGCAGAATCAAGTGACTTTGTATGCTCCTTTGCTTTCTTGTATTGAAATATTAAAAGCTGTTCACCCAGAAGAACTGCATAGCCCTGTCATTCAGTAGTGTTGATGATGGAAGTTTACAAGCTAAAGCTTGGCCTGTGAATGTAACATGCTGCTGCAGCTTTCTTTGATATGTTTTATAACATGGAAACCTGTGCAACATCCTGAGCCACTTTTTCTACAGGAAAGCAGAATATTTCCACAGAAATACCAAGGAATGGTAACACCCATCTTGTATTTTAAAAAAGACGCTGAGATCCTCACACCAAGCTGTACTTCAGGTACAAGTATACTTATATATGTTTTAAATAATGCAATCAAAATAGATTCATCCAGGACATGAGTTCAGGTTTCAGCTTTTCTTACCAGGTTCTGGTGATTTCGTAAGTATAAATATTTTCATACTTCAATTTCTTTATCAACACTGTCAATAATTTGTCAGGAATAATTGACAATAAATGATTGTAATAACAACATCAATGTCAATAACATCAGTAAATGTAGTATCTGCCACAAAGAAGCAGGTTGCGTGAAGTAGAGTATAGTTGTCTCAAAAGACAATGTTCCAAAATAAGCTGGGTTTGTTTTACTAGTTTAGGACTTTTAAAATGCAGTTTCCATTTACGTTAAGAGTCCCCTTTAACTTTCATCAGATTTATCTGTCGATATTTCTGCTTAAACACCACAGGACAGTTTTTGTTTTCAGTGCTGTAGAGCGCTTCTGGCTCTTGCTGCAGTCAGTTGAAATTGTGGGCATGCAGGAACTTTAGGAATGAATTGTTAGTTGTTGTTATTAATTTCTTTGGGAAACATAAACTGTATGACTCACTGTTAACTCACGTATTGAAAAATGCTGTGCTCTTTCTTCACAGTAAGTATAGCATTTCAAAGCACTACCTTCCAACATTAAGAAGAATTTGAGCAGAAGAATTGTGAATGGGGATGTACTTCACTAATCTGCAAAGCCCTGGGAAGCTGACTGTGTACAACAGAGACAAAAATACATGAGTTCAAAATTGTACACTTTGCATCTTTAGTGAAACCACCAGAATATGTCTGAATGACATATGACATATATATGCATGATGTCACCAGCTTAAAAGCATGTCTTTCTAAGATTTTGGGTGTTTTTTTTTGTGTTGGTTCCTGGTCTGGAGTTTTAATTTGATACTGTGTATTTGATCATTATATCCTGTTTCTTTTAAAATTCTTGGCTAATTTACTTTCTTTTGCTGTAATTTCCATTTTCAAATTCTTTGATAAGTGTCAGCCAGTGCCTTTTCAGACATTTCCTCTGCATATAACCCAGAGAGCTGCTTAATCATAAGTCATACGTGCAGCAATATGGTTTTATTATTATTCGTGTCTTTCTAAAAGCCAAAGCCAAATCTTAATTTTGGAGCACAACAGTTGAGCCTTTGAAAAAAAAGAGAAAGTACAGCAAATCACTGCGGACCCAAAGATTTCCTTAGCTACCTTTCATAACAAAGGCTTTGTAAAATACTTTGCACTCTCAGATTGTCACCTTTGTCTTTGCATCTGCCTTTTGCTCTTTTGAGAGTCTTTGCTGAGGCGAACTCTGTACTAGAATTACAGAGACATGGTAAAGAAAGACTACACTGTGTAGGAAATCTTTTTCCAATTCTTCTGAGCTGGATTTCTTATTTGAAAGAGCAGTCTTCCTCTGGGAGAGACCTGTATGTGACCGAGTCCTTAGTTTACAGTGTCTTCTTTGGAGGTGGCAACATTCCCAGTACCTATCAGCACTGAGTGTCATGAGCACTGAATTTCACATCTATCTCCTTAGCAAGGAATATAAATAGAAATCAAAACCAGTTGTGCAAATGCGTTCTGTAAGTGAGCTGAAAAGAAATGCCTCCTGCCTATACTTCCATTGATACATTCTATTTGCTCGTTGTAAATCTAAATTGCTGTGTCTGAATATATTTGCACCTAGATCATCTAGGATAAAGCTACTGAGAGAGCAAAAGAGAGAGAGATCATCTAGCACAGGAAATATTTTCCTGGAGTGGAGAAAAAAAATGGAGAAACAAACTGAAAAGGGATTACGTTTTGCACTGTTAGGCATTCTAAAAATAAGCTGGGAACATGAAAGTATCTGATACATACTTCTTTTTTTTCTTCTTTTCTTTTCCTCTCTTCTTCTCAGACATGTGTACTCATAAAATTTAATGGAGTGGAATTGCCTGAAAGAACTGGACCATTTTTAATATACCTTTCTGTAGCTGCTTGGTACATATGTGAACAATTTTAATCAAAAAAAAAAAAAAAAAAGGGGGAAAAAAAAAAAGATTCATAGTGATTCTCAAACATCTTGTGGTTGATCATCTGTACTGGACAGATGGATTCGGTCACTGTAAGCCAAACAAATAAATTAGCGCTATCTTTGAAATGTATAGCCACACTTGGCATCTGGAGTTACCATAAGCCCTCCCCTCAGTTCAGATGCCTTCACCTGTACTGCTGAACTGGCCTAACTTTATATTCTGTTTGGCCTTGAGTTAGAACAGAGGACCACCTGCATGAAAGAGATGTGAAATGTTATGCGTGCCTTTGTAATGGGATAGAGTACCAGAGTACCAAGTCTGCAAATATTTTACTGAGCAGGTCATGTATTAAGTAAAGCACTGAAAGGTAAAATGATAAATGATGAAGTCATCATTTTAGAACTGGTGTCCAGGTGGTGAAAAGCCAGAGGGCTAAGATTTAGAAAAAAACAACTTCCTTTAAGCTTCACTGACTTGGTGTGTTGCCTTCGTTGTGCTGGATGAAGCTGTAGTGTCTGGGCTAGCTTTTTGTCTGTTTGTCTACGAATATGACTGTTAAGTGAGAAGCTTGTAAAGGAGGGATATGGATGTGGATTTGACTGTCTTGATTTATCTTTTCATGTGTTTCATGGGCTGCAAAAATGCGTACTGACTAATGCTGGGATTTTACCTAATCTAAGGTAAATATTTGCTAAATGCTTTAATTAATTCTGCCCTATAGGAACCATGGCCACTGCGTTTAGACATTCACCTTCTTTTTCTTCCCCACCTTTTTAACCCATGAGCTGCAGGTGGTGTCTGCTTTTGCCCAGTTAATTCAAGGTTCCAAACCCATTGGAAAGAAACTCTGGAGGAAACTTTCTGCCCTGTCCTGTCTTCCTGGGTTAGCTTTCTACCAGATCACTGTCTGCAGAAGAATCTACTAACTGCAGGAGGAGATAGAGTGAAGGGTACCCAATAGTATCAGGGTGCAACTTTGCTGTCGCTTTCGTTGTACAACATTGTTAGTGTAACTCAAGGAAATTTGGTTTGATTTGAAATTACCTCTCTCATCTGCGACCATTCCTATAGTTCACTGTGTGATTTAGGTGCCCGGGTGTGAATGAATGCATTTGGACTGATGTGGGTAGCACAAAGGTATGGGGTGGAGGGCCTATCAGTCATTTTTCAAAGCACTCAAGCTTTGTGAACTATGCAGCAAACTACTTTATTCTCTTTCTTCTGCCTAGGGCAGTGGAACATCAGTCAAGTATTTTCAGAGAGAAAGTCAGTTGTTTCCTGGTGGTCTAGAGGGTTGAATGTGTTCACTAAAGGGGCAGCTCAAAACCAGGGCTGGTACAAAGGAAGAAGTTGAGATGAAGAGGGCAGGCTAGAGAGAGAAAGCTGATTTTTTGTGGCAGCAAACTATGAGCAGGTAGAGGAGACAGTTTTGCAAACTGGCATCATTTAAAGAGACAGTTTCAAGGAAAGAATTCAAGTTTGGGTAATATGCATATGTAATTGCCACCCTTAGGCTCTAATCTTAGAAATCAGATTGCACCGATCATCAAGAGCAGTAGCTTCCTTATTTCTCATGGACTGTATCTAACAGAGAGAATTCATCTCTCTGTATTATCTGTCAGTACCCTAATGGAACTCCCATTTTAGCAGTGTGATAGCCTTTCATAAATTGAAAGCTCATCGCAGATTAAGAGGCATGAGTAGTGGCCTGGTGCCATGTTATTGGCATTATCTGGAAGCCACCAAATCGTTTTGTGAAATGTCTTGTGATGGAAATAAATGCTTTGGTTTCCCTGGCTAAAGCATGGCAGTGAAAAAGAGAGTTTTGTGTCCAGCTCAGCTCTGCACTTTCTGCTGGATCTTGAACTCTGCATTCCTTCATTCTGTTTTGCAAGAGGAGAAAGTGAGTAAGTGCATGCCTTGCGTAGATATCTGAGAAAATTAGCCTTTGGGCAAGAGAATCTCACAATTACCCAAGTGAATTATTTTCTTTCACTCTATATGCATCAAATAATGCTTGAAAAGCACAGAAGCACTCGTGGCTCAGCTCTGAGTGAGGCAACTTTGAAGCACTAAGTAGGTGAATCTGAAATCGTTTGCAGACTTCAGAGCTTCTTCTTACCTCATGTGTGCATTAAATGATTGCTGTGAGTACATGCATCGAGAGCTCCTGAGGTTTGGATGCTGGCAGCTGTTGCTGGAACAGGCCTACCTGCAATGCATGCACTGGGTCACCAGTGTAGGACTCTTGGTAAACTTGGGGCTGGGCTACTGCACAAGCAGTGTGGAGGGCACGCAGCATGTCTGCTACCAAACACTTCATGCAAAGCAAAAGTTCTGATGTATGAAGACATTCAGAAAAAGCAGAGTGCTCTCTGCCTGAGAGAGAGTCCTTATGGCAGCAATGCTTTTCTAGAGAGAGGAGCCATCTATCAGAACAGCATTTTTAGTTCTCTGTTGAGAAAGACAGGGGAAGGATGATGTGAATATATCAGTAATAGACACTATGTGTTGACAGCCTGGGTGACTGTGTGTGGCCAGAACAGGCATTCATATGTGGAATGGGTGATACACACGTTTAACAAGGCAAGGCAGGAGTTTGAAAAAGACTTTTGTATATTAAGGATAGAAATATCCCTGAAAACCAGGGAGCCTTTATGACTTTTAGTCACATATGAGATTTTCAAAATAGTAGTGTCTCTAAACTACTCAGAAGAATCTTTCAGTTAGCAAAATTGCTTAAAGAAGAGATTTACTCTTCACACAGGGATAGCTGAAGTGGTAGGATCCTGAATGCCTCATGTTGGTACTTACAAGTGTGGGTTGCTCTCTGGAGTCTGAAGTGCTTACAGAAGCTGAGTGTCTGACAGGGTTATCTCTGTTGTGACCATTTGCTGAAAGTTCATGAAACCAGGATAGGATTCTCATACACATGTCATAAGCCCAATTCTAGCTAATAAGAGAGAGAGGGTGGATAATAAGGCTTAGTGTTCTTTGTCATTTATCACAATAAAATATGCAAGTATGAAACTGAGGGCTGGTTGTATCTCCAGTCTGAGGCACTGCTTTCTCCTAATGAGGATGACTAAAACAGTGAAGCAACAGGATGCAACCAGGTGAAGAAATTAAACCACAATAATGGAGTCAATCTTTTGATGAATTAAAAAATAATATGAAAACCTTATGTAAAAAATATAAAGAGAAATCAATCCTTTTTGTCTTTCTTTTTTTGTCTTTCTTGGAATCCACCCCGAACCAGATGTTGGGAGTCTGTAGTTTAGTGTTTTTGGATGACTGCCCAGACTTTTACCTATCTTTTCAGCTATTTACATGGGTTTTATTTCTCCAGCTGTGCTTTCACTGATACTGTACAGTCACAGACCTGCTAAGTTGTGAGTCACTGTTAGAGGGAGTTACTGTATTTTCATTCAGATGAACAGTGATGCAAAACATCAAATGGAAATAATTTTGTCTTTGCTCAAAGAGCAAGAGGATCAAGCTTAATTAAGGGTGTGAAGAAATCTGCTGTGGACAATGATAACACGGAAGAAGGGAAGGGAGTGGCATAGGAATTTTCTTTCTAATACCATCACAGAGAAAGTGCAGACAGCTGCTTCTGTGTATGGGAAAAGGTGCAGGGGAATGTCTTTTGTCTAAAACAGGATAATTTTCCCTTGTGTTTCTTGGCTTACAGTCTTTCTTAGTTTGGATGGTTTCTGCCCTTACTACCTTTTAATTCCCTTGACATTTTATTTGTTTATCATTATTATGACTTTTGCAGTTGCATTTTTAATCCATTAATATAATATTACTAGTGTGATTGCATGTTTTCTTTGTTGTGAGCATAGAGAAGTTCTGTCAGTTCTCTCATTTTATATCATATACTGACAGCAAACTCATGAGTCTATAATTCAGTCCTCGGAAAGACCACTAAATCTAGTCCATAGGGATGCTCATACAGTTGCACTAAAAAAATACCCCTTTTTGCACAATTCTAAATTATAGCTTTCCTGCCTGTAGTGCTCTCACTTGTAAGCTGTAGACTGTAGAGAGGAGAGAGTTTCTCAGCAGAAAGCTGGTAAGGGCTCTCCTGAGTGTAGGGGTATAATTTTTAAAGGTGTCATGTGGCAGCCTGCCTAAGAGTCTGATGGTTCAAGTTTGGTCCTGAGTATGGATTTAAGCCAGTACCCTAGAGGTTAAATATTCCATAGCCTGTTACCAATCCCTTGAGCTAGCTAGTGTCTCCAGGTGCTAGTCTTTTACACGGGCTTTTTAACAAAAGCAATTTCATTGGCAGTAAGAATAAGCTAGTTCAGTTCAAGTGGAATTTTTTAATGAAGTCTCATACCAGTCAGGCTGAGGATCATCTATTGAAAGGAGAGGCAAATGAAGAAAGGCTAAGGGAAATAGAGATATTCTGAAAGGCTGTTTTATAGCGCTGTGTCAATCTGGAAAGGAGTGGCAGAGAGTTGTGCCTCAGTATGGATGTTTGAGCTAGCTATGAACAACCATTTTGTTACTAAGCTTTCTGAGTGATGTGCACCCCTTGCTATTTCATAAAACAGCATTAGCTGTAAGCCAAACCATTTGAAAAAATCCCCTCAGACACCCTGTCAGGTGAGTTGACAGTGGTGACTATTCTCTAAGTGTTCACAGTTGTCGTGTTTGACTCCAGTTTTGGGTCAAAATTACGCTACAGAATTGAACACAAAACTGTCACTCTTGAATGCTAGTGCAGTACTAGCAGATTTCTTTTAAGACAGTGTTTCTGAAGGGAAACTGAGGATATTAAATAGCATGGATTTTTATTTTTAAAATCTTACTAACTTCATTGTCTAAAGTTAGAAGGAGGTGAGCAAGAGGCCGAGAACATGTATGTTGTAACCTAGACTCTCACTTGTGTTTTTAAGTCGTTTGTGTTTTGTCTTTGCAACTAGATTTTAATCCCAGAGTTCCTTTTTCTTCTGTGCTGTTGGCTACTAAAGACATGGTCTGCAACTATATTTACTGCATGAAAACTACGCTAGAGCTTCTCTAACATCTGAGTTTTGATTCCTTTTATGATTCTTATCCTAATAACTTATAAACTTTGCCAACTATCATATTTGAACATTAATACATTACCTATTCCTTTTCTTAATTTTCCATTTCAAATAGATTATTGGGAATTTGGGAGTTCTTAAAGGACCAAAGAAGTGCACAGGTTGTGTAAGAGGCACATCCTTGTATGACCTAAATATTCAGGTTTATACATTTTTAGGTACAGAAATACAGGTTTGTTAAAATGTGTTTGGTTGCATCAGCCATGTAGTTGTTCAAATAACACTATTTGTGCACGTAACTTATGCACTTTGTTAATGCTCTGGTGCATTTTGAGGGCCTCTTGAGTCCCTCAAGTTTATCATTTGGGTAGCTGTTACCTTGCTAACATGGCTCCTGTTAAAATCCAAAGGCTCTGGTTCTCTACTTACATTTTGATTGTGATTCAATCCTTATTTCTACAACTCGTATTTCACTGTTTTCTTCTCTTCACTTGTTTTTTTCCCCCCCATCCCAGCAGCCATCTGCTACTTTTTTCTGTCAGCCAAGTTTCTGTTCTTTACCTGGACCCTTTCAAACAGACTCTAGAAGAGAGTGGATTAGCAGTTGTCACTGGAAAATGAGTTTATTTCCAGCTGGAAAAGCTGTGAAGTATAACTATTCATTGATATGTTATACATTTCTTCTTGGATGCAGTTATTTGAAGGCAAATACCTAGGAATGGTTTTCCTTCCAGTTAAAAATCTGTGAGAAGATCCTCAGTACCTTTAAAGAGAGTTGGCTGATTTTAATTGATCGTATTATGCCTGAGGTCTCAACGTAACAAATGTGTTCTTTTGCAGACAGGTATTTGTTACTAGCCAAAGGTGAGAGTCTTGTGATGGGAGGCTTTACTATGGGTCAGATTTAATCCAACTAAAAGAGATTTTTGATTATCCTAATATACCCTTCTTTTTCTCTGTCTTCTCTATATTATTCTCCAAAATATTCCCCAAAATTGCCCTGCATTATCTTTGTTCCTTTTATAATAAAAGTAGAAGCACATAAATCACTTGAGAAGCGACCTTTTCTCTTTTCTGTCCGTGGTTCGTACGTTATTATAAGCGTCCCAATAATAGAATTTACTTGTGTACTCCTAATTATTTCAAGAACTGAAATGTCTAAGCTAGTAGTAAAAGTGTCATGAAATTACTGTAAGGTTGCATGAGTTTTGGCTGTAAATCTTATTCACCTTGACTAGATCTCATACTTTAACTCACTGGGGTATAAAACACCATTTATGCTAGTTCTTAGTTCACTTAATCATAATTAAATGACTTCAGAGGGCAATAATTCCTAGACACTCTTTCTTTGATGTGACACAAATAACAAACTGTGTTTGTAATGTAAAGGCGTTCTACTTCACTTTTACATTTGCCTTAGTCTTATGCAGCATATAATGTTCTCTTTAGGTATAGGCATATGCTCTTATTACATGCACCATATGGGTCACAGATGTGGCTGACATGAGTACATGACATCTATTTTAATTCCCTTGTACTATACCAAAGCTGCACTTACACCTTTTCATGATGTTTAGAAAGGGATTTCTGCTCAAGATTTTCAATATATTTCTTTTTTCCCCACCAAATGATGACCCAGGGAGGCTTCTTTTTCTGCCACCGAGTTATACTGTGTTAATAAAAACCCTTACAAAAATAATATTTTGTTGTTGCTGAATTCATTCAGTGAAGCATGGCTTCACTGCAGTGTACCAGTGGTTTCTTTTGTAATTTTGGTATATAACTAATACTTAGCTTGGCCTTGCTTTTCCTCTTCTGATCCTAGTGAATGTGTATTTTTTTGGGAGGCTAAGCACCATCTCTAGATTCTCCATTAACTTCGAGTTTGAAATCCAGTTTTAAGTTTTGCAACTACATATTGATTTTATTGTAACTTAGGAAGTACTTTTACTATAGAAAAAAAGTTTGAAAGTAGAAGTCTGTTGCTATTCTATTTTGTCATATTGTATATATGTTTACTGATCTGAAATAGTATGTGTTAGCAGATATCAGCTCACTTTACTCATATGTTCTGAAGTAGGATGACAATATACTGCTCTCGTGTAACATGTTCTGTGCAAGCACAGTAACCTGTGAGTACTGCTACCATGGTAACCACGAAACTCAGGATCTTTATCTAAAGAACACAGACCTCTAGCTGTAAATGGAACATTTGAGTATCATCTCAGTAAAAATTTCTGTCTGTCTATCCAGCTAACTAAAGACTTAGTAAAATGGCAGTCCTTTTGTGCCAGGTTGGAGGAAGAGAAGTTATGTGAATAATAATAGTGCTCACTGGGATGTGAACACATATAATTTCCAGATCAATACATAATATATGTTAAAGGCTTTTATAATTTGTAAGTGATTTTTTTGTTGTTGCTTCCAGTGGAATCTGGATCAGTTCCAAGAGGACGTAGAGTTCTATCATGTTGAAATTGAATAGAAGGCTATTTGTGTTTTCCCAGTAGCAGCAAATATACCCATGAAATATAGATGCCTGAGTTACATTAGAGCTAAAGATGGGGAATTTCTTGGCTATGTCCAATAATCAGCAGTGAAAAGTGAAGAGCCACAAAATGGCATATTTGTATTAGCAATTGTTCCAATTTTTCCAGCCCAGTGAAACCTATGCTTTGCAAGACTGATGGAAAACTGTATGCTCCATCCACCTCACAGAATCACAGAATTATAGGGGTTGGAAGGGACCTCCAGAGATCATCGAGTCCAACCCCCTGCCAAAGCAGGTTCCCTACAGCAGGTAATCTCAACTGTCTGTTTATTGGAGTACATTGTGTGACCAGTATAATGATTCAGGGACTGTGCTAGCACAAAGCCACACAAGATGGGGGCAGGAGGAGCCATGATGGAGGCATGTATCAGGCTTTGAATTTGTCTTTACTGCCCTTTGAAGTTCTTCTGTGTGACCTGTTAATATCTTAACACTGCAAGATTGCACTTCTTGGAGTAGGAAAAATGGCAATTATGTCAGGAGTTATTCACTGAAATGTTTTATTCATGGGGAAAAATATTTCTTCTTTCCCACAGTGTGAAAGAACCCCATGAGATGTACAAGTATTGCATTTCCTTTTCACAAAGTGACCGCCTCTGAAACCAAACTCTGAAACTGAACTAACAGGGAAGGGCTTCAAGAATTCTCATGACCCAGATAGTAAGTCTTGTTCTTTGCTCTGGGATACGGAATCAGCAGAGGTATGCTTTCAGATTTTCAATGGAAACTGTCTGTTCTGAAATTTCTTACCTCTGCCTTATGGGAGGAAACAAGGAAAGAGAAACACACTTAAAATAAGCCTTTTATTTCATCTATTCTCTGGTCAATTCATGTCATTAAAATGCTACTAATTCTGAAATGCTAAGTATTTTCCATCATTTCTTACCTAGTGGTTTTAATGAAACAAATAGAATGATTGATCTCTTGTACCACATTTGTTAGTAATATTCCACCTTCTATCTCAAGACACCAGAAATGCAGAATCAGAACTCTAGAAACAAATTTCTGTTACCTCCTTTATCAATGGAAATACAGAAGCTACATTCAAATTTTAAATGTTCTTACTTTAAAGTATGTTACTAGGCAAATATAATGAGAATGCAGTTTTCTTTGGATAAATTTGC
Organism: Centrocercus urophasianus; assembly: GCF_019232065.1. NCBI lineage: Eukaryota > Metazoa > Chordata > Aves > Galliformes > Phasianidae > Centrocercus > Centrocercus urophasianus. The sequence goes on along the minus strand of NW_024884800.1, from coordinate 12,527,587 downwards.
TGCAATTAATTCACGTACTTTCTTACTTGATTTTCTGACTTTACATGGCAGTCTTTTAATGCAGTTGTCAGTCTCACTTAACATCCTTATGTGACACGTCTAGCAAAATACTGCATTCTCTCTTCCAGCTTACCTGCAGCCCCTGGAAGAATCTGGAGATCTCTCAGGAGATCTCAGTTGAATGAGTCTTGGTACACAATGAGTTCCCAAGGCGCAGGGATGGCTTTCTATCACTCATACAGTCTATGAGATCAGTTTATTAAATTTGAAAAATTATCTTTTCAACTTCAACATATTATTTGAATACATCTTAGTTTAAATTTAAAAAGCAGAAGTAAAATGCAATTAAATGTAATTCGTGTTTAAAATCTTTTAGTAAGTATATGTAGATAATTTTGGCTTTGTTTTAAATGAGAAATTTGCCCAAGTTGATTTGTTCCTATGGTTTCTGTTTTGCTAAAACAGCAGAGTTGTCCAACACCTTCCTAGCCTAATCAGCTCTTTAGATAAACTTCTTTCTGAGTTTGATCCCTGATATTGATAAAAATGAGACATGAGTTATAATGTGGAAAGAAGCAATTAAAAAATAAGCTGAATTCACCAGCAATACCCATTTATGTTGCAATCCAGTGAGAATGGGTATTGTGGCTAGAAAGATCTCAGTCCTAAACCTCTTGATCATAGTCTCTCCATTCAATGTATATAAAGTATCTATAGTCAGGACCCTTGTTAACTCTTTGCAGCTCTTAAGGAACTGTTATAGCATGGCATTTTCATCAAGCTTCTTTTGTTAAAGACTATGCAAAATGAGTAGATGTATTTCTACAGAATAATCATTGTTAAAGGTCATGGCCTTTCTTCCTCCTTCTGAAACCTTAGAAGAGCTAGAGGCTTTGCATCTCCTCTAGACATTAAGGGGTCCATTTCAAAGCAGAGAATGTGGGAGCTGTACACACAAATCTTTCTAACAAATAACAGAATTTGTGTTTTGACTTGACCCTTTTGAGCACGGCTTTGAAAACTTACCCAAGAACATCTATCTGAAAAGTCTTCAGTCACCACTGTCTAGTAGAGAATTTATGGGCATGCATGATTTGGGCTCGACTTAACCTTATCTGTGTATGGCTGCAAGGAAAGAAAAAAAAATCAACTGGAGCAACTGTTGCCTGAGTTGACCATTATAGGACACTGTTATACTGGACACTACTTTTATCTCTATTAGAAGGGGTGCACGCAGCCTTGCAGCAATGCAAGGAAAAACTCCTCTCATTTTCCAGTCATGTTGCTAGCCTGTAACAACTTGACATGTTGCTAAACTGTCGTGTCATTCTGTTTGTTGCTTCTCCATCACCTTTGTACAGCAATCTAAAATGTACTTGATGAAAAGATTATTGTAAGGTTCAGACAACCGAATTTCAGCTTTGAACTATGAGTGTTCTCAGTGGAGACTTTTCTAATACATACAAGGAAGGGTCAGCTGAGGAGACTGATGGATGCAGTAGATACTTGAGGGAGGGGATGTATTCTCTATGGAGATTAGTTCATGAGATAAGCATAGATAGGGCTGTGATGGTACTGGGAGGGAGGTCACCAAGATGGAACAGACAGTGAAGTACATGCCACAATGATTAGTGTCAAGTGTTTAAAGGGAAGACTGAAAAAATAATCTGCACATCCTTTCCTGATTTTTCTTTTCTGAGGAGTCACTGATTTGAAGAACAACCATAGCAGAAAAATGTGAAATTCCCTTTGCAAGTTTACTTGCTAGATAATTCCTCTCTGGGCAGTCCATGAAGTCCATAGTAAATTTCTTAGCGCACTGCAATGTTGTCAGTGAAACTCAGACATTTGGCGTGTCTTCTAGAGCAAAATGTTGTGAGCTTGGCATAAGCAAGGCAGAGATGAAACTTGTGCTGAAGGTGGAAGATACTTTTTTGTATTCAGGAGAGGTGCTGCAGAAAGGCAGCTGAGACCTCGTGGGACCATTTCCTAAAGCACATGCAAACTGTGTCCCTAGAGGTTCTGAACAGGACAGAACTGGTACTGAGCTAGAAGTAAGCTGAGGAAATAAAAAAGCAACTGGATGAATTAGATGGGAACAAGTCACGTAATTATATAACTGGATACTTAGAGATAATTTCAGCAGTTTTTTTGTTTTGTTTTGTTTTGTTTTGTTTTTTTTTAATACTGTGTGCACCAGAGATCAAATCTCAAATATCACAGCATAATTCTGTAGTCTAAATTCTATTTGTCAACTCAGAACAAATCAGGTGAAAACAAGCTTGATTGATTACCCCTTAAGGAAAAAGGGTATCTGTTTTTTACTGTGTAAGTGCAAAAAATTGCATTATCTCCTGCATGTAGCTGTAGATGAGGTACTTCTTTAATAGCGTATTGCTTCTGATATACAACCTCCAGAAGGTATATCCCATCTGGATGAATGATTCATTCAGATAAATTACTTATCCAATTCTGAGATCTGTAGTAGAAAAGCAAGCAATTAACCTTTCCTAATAAGAGCAAGAGTTAAGTTTTGAAGAGTTTAAAATGCAGTAAGTAGCTGGTGTTTATTTTCTGGAGCAAATTTTAACACCAGCAGATGGTGCTCAAATGTTCATTAAAATAAAGAAAAAAAACAACAAACAAAATCAAACAACAACAAATAAACAACTGATCTCAAATTTCCTTAAATTCATAAACTCTCAGGGAAAGGTAAATCAAGATGCTTTAGCATCTTGTTGTGGGAAACTGAATCAAGGGTGCTGTTAGTCATCTTTTTACTCAGACCAGTATAACAGAAGATGTCTGTGGCCCTTATTTTGTAGTTTGCTTTCAAGGTGGACCGATTTTCCTTGAGTCAGGCTTTTACCTTGAGTAAGGCAACACAAGTGTTTCAGTAATTTTCACTCAAACTGAGGATTAAAAACATTGCGGTAGATTTTACAGATAATGAAAGGAAAGTTTTAACATTTTCAGACTCATTTTCACTTTGGATACATCCCTAAAACAACTGCCTATTGTTTTTCTAAGGGTATTGCTACATGATTTTATTAGTTGCTAAAGAGAAACTACTTGCTTTTTAATGTGGCAAAGTCCCTGATACTGCACGGATAGTAATTTTAAAATATATTACAGATGAGTTACATGGATAACTCAGGAAGTTTGGTATGGGAGTGCACAATTTTTCAGTCACTTAGTCTGAAGCTGATAACCATTGAAGGTCACTCGCTGCTCACTATGAAGATATTATATGTCACATCCATTTGAGTGAAGCAATGCTTTGATACTGTGGTTCCAGAGAATCTGCAACACCAATCCTACAGAATTAGACCTAAAGGTTATTCCTTGCAGACAGTTAACATAAAATTCCCTCTAGCAGAATAATTTTATCTAATTCAGAGTGGCGAGCCACATCCTGATATTTCCTCCATGCACTTGTGGCAGACTTGTCTAAATAAAGACCAAGAACACCTTCAAAGTTATTGCTAGCCAAAGTAATTTAATACATCTTCCAGATATTAACTAATAGTGTGACCAGTTGGACTGTGCTGTATAGTTCCCTGCTGCTCATTTTATGAATAATCCTCTGCAAGAATCATCCAGGTGACAGAGTAATGCAAGGCACAGGTATCCATAATGACTTATCATAATATCCTTTTTTTTTTTTTTTTTCAGTGGTGGTATGTAATCATTTACTGACCTATCAAATTGGTCACTCAATTACCGTGAAATTCAGATTCTAACAGGCACTGTCATTTTGATAATTAGAGGCTGTGTCTTACAAGAATGTGGGCTTGTTAAGTTGTAATTTGCTTAAAAAAATAATTAAAGACAGAGGTTATTTAGGAAGGAAGGCTTAAGACCAAGATTATATTCAAAGGAAATTAAAGACAGGAAGCCCCAGGGTATTACAGCCCTGCCATGCAGCTCCTATTAAAGAAAATGAAGTCTTACAAGAAGCACAAATAGTGATGTCTGGCATAAAGCTGCCCAAGAGTTTCCATTATAAGATCCTGTTTTCTATTGCTTATAGCTTTGCCAAACTTACTGTTTGGGCCAAAATTTTCCATGCTGTCTGCCTTGGGCAAATATTTTGGAAAGTTTAAAATGCTTCAAATATTTCTTCAGCGAGAAATGGAGAAAAAAAGATACTGTTGTGTTTGTGTTTGAAAATATATACATCAGGGTATATATATACATGTATAAATGTCCAAATGGACGTACAAATAAGGAACTGCTTTTTTTGTTCTGTAGTGAGAATTTGAAATTTGGCCAAGTATTTTAAAATCAGGAAAATAAAAATTCAGCATTCTCACGGGAGAGTCTTTTGAATTTGCCTACTGTATTTTGGGAAAAGCCACCAGAGAGCTTCAGTGTGGAAACAGCGTACGTGCAATTGACTTAGAAGAGAAAATGAGAAGAGTCTGAAGAGGAGTTAGCAAGTAATTGCACTCTGTATTTGCACCGTGTCTGTGGTAAGTCTGGACAGATCAAAACTCAGGAATTACCTGCTCTCCTGTGCTCTCCGTGCTCCTCTTTTACTAGTGCTAAGGCGGTGGAGAAGAGGAAGAGCAGACTGCCTTACTGTACTGCAGAAGGTAAAGGACAGTAGTAGAGGGGCAAGAATGGTGAGGCAATAGGATGGAGATAAGAGTAATGAGAAAGAACAAGGAAAGATAAGGAAATAGAAACAGTGAAAAACATACTAGTGAAAAATTGGAAAGGGGGCTATCTGTAGAGATACCTGTATGTCTGTAGAGATAGAAATGCTTTGTAAGTAGTAAGTGCTTTATATTCTCTGTACTTTGAACTATTCATCCTGAGTTTAGCTTTTTCTTTTTTGTTAACAAGTATCTTTGAAACCCAGTAACACATCCTATTCCTCCATTTCTAGTGGCAAAGGGTAACTTAGGCAATAAAAATCTTCTATAGCTCCTCCTAAATCGAGCAGAATATATTGTGAATCCTAGGTAGAGTGACTGCCTGGTATGGTTGAATTCTACATGTTGACATTTGATTTTCAGTATGAGTGTTTTAAAGACTTTAGTCAAATAAATAAATATCCTCTTCCCTCCACAAGCTATTAAAATAATGTTTACATTTTGAAGTCAAAGGTCTTATGAGGGTTAATTAAGAATAAAAACATTTTAATAGCCTGTGGGTTATAACTGTTTGCTTACTATATCAATTTGCCATTCACCTACAGCTTTCATCATATGCTTCTACATCACGTTCTCTCATCTTCTCATCACTTCCCTCTTCAGTGAATTTCTTTACTACTCTTTTCATATGCCAGAATTCTGCATGTTCCTTTTACTTTCAGCTCATCTCCCTCACATTTCAGTCCCTACATTTACACTTCCTTTTTTTCATTCATTACTGTAATCAGACATAACATTCTCCCACTGTCAAAGGCTGTATTTTGATTTCATTTTCAGCCGGGGCTTCTTTTCTTTACACTTCCATGTGCTCTGTGGGCAGATCTTTCTGTTTCTTCCAAAATGACTTGCAGAGAACCTCTGCATTATGTAAAAATGTATCTTCACACACAAAGGCTTTTCTAGGTTCCTTTCAGTTTGTGTTTTACTAGCTCAGCGTTCTCCTCTCCAGTCATGCTTTCCATGATTTTGCCATTGCTGGATCGATAGAAAACTGCTACTCAGACAATTTTTTTGGCCCTCCATCCTAACTATTTTACAGACTGCCACCATGTTCTTGTCTCTCCCACTTCCATACTGTTCTACAACTCTGTATTGTATCATTATTTACAGTTGTCTTAACATCTCAGTAATGCAAGATTTTCCACCTGATGGTCTACTTCTGTAATCACTTCCAACCTTTCTGTCATGTGTGCTGTCTAAGAAAGTCTATAAATCTGAAAACATTCCCATTATTTGAAACGTTTCACAAAATAGCTGGAACTGTAATGTTTAATGAGCAGTGCTGACTGATCAGGTAGTGCTGTGCCAGTCTACAGGAGCATCTGCGCTCAGATGGTTACTACCTCATTTTTTTATTCATCTCACCATTATGTTGTTTTTCCTTTTTCCCTCTTGTTTCCTGAAATTAACCCAGATTATAATATGTAACCTGTCTGTTATATCTCATGTACTATACCTTGCAAGGCACTGTTTTCTCCAGTCTCAAGCAGCAGTGTGATATACATAATTTTTAAAATAGGTTGTATGACTTTGAAAAAAGCTGATAATTTATAAATTTTATTCTAAAAAAAAAAAAAAAAAGCAACTTTGAGGACCTAGTCTGTTTCATCACAGTGGGACGAGTAGTAGCACACTCATCTTTATGTAAATGGAAAATATCCTGTGTTATAGTTGAGCACTGGAAGTATTTTTGGAGTTTTTTTTTAAATCTTACATTGTGTGTTGTCTTTGCAACAATACTTTTTTGCTATGGTAACAACTTTTTTCATTGGAATCAGAAGATAAATGTGTAATGCTGCATTGACCCTATTACTCCTGAGAGAAGTTAAGGTTAGGAAGTTTTTGTTTGTTTGTTTGTTTGTTTTGTACAAATTTTCAAGGAGGAGACCAAGTGTAATAATCTGCAAGAACTGAAAAAAGACTTACTGTTAAGCAATATTTCCCATTATTCCGTGCCACTGTCTTTTTGGTACAGCATTATGTTTGAAGGCATTAGACACCCCGGTTTCAGGGCAGAGAATGCTGTTTTGCTCACACTACTTTATTCTTTTCATTCTACACATCAGATAGCAAATGGTTTCTTGAGTCAAACGAGCAAAAGCTGGATCTTCCTGCACTCCCTGCCATTCTTCCAGTTGAGGATCAGCAATCAGCTGTGGCTTTCTGCAGAGGCACAGTGTGGGATCAGAATTGTAATTTAACATCTCATTCAGTTGATATGAGCATGTAATTATAATTAGGAGCTCTGGGGTCCATCAGCACATGTATGAGCCTGGAATTTAAGTTGTATTTGGATGTGTTATAAGTCTAAATTCTCAGTTGGGTAATAAACCCTCAAGCCAAAAAAAGCCAGAGGCGAGAACTTTGTCTGGAGGTACTTCAGGACTTCCCTGGAGGTCCTTCAAACAGTGAATCATCAATGTTGAAATGCTCACAGCTGAATTCCAAGCTGAAACTCAACTGCAGTAAGAGAAGAAAGCTACATGCAAATTGGGTAATTGGATTCCTACTCAGAGTGCCTGGTATGTAGGGCCATAGGCCTTTTTTGAAAACAGGATGATCAGTCAATAATGAGGGCAACAGTGTCTAACTGATCCTGATTCTGCTGGCTGGTAAGGACTTCTTAAGATGTTCCAGCATCATCTTTTCCATTTAAGGTCAAAAGGAAAACTTGTTTAGGGATCAAGAAAAGACTACAATGTCTAGGGTTGTCAGTCTGGCACCAGTCTTGTAAGGTGTTCTTTCCAGAGGCAGGATCTTTAGATTACATTAGTAGACAAAGTTTCAATATGTGTGCGATCTCACATAATTTGGAACAGAAAGGTTGTAGTAATTATTGCTACTACTAAAGCTGTTCTCACCTTTGGAGGTGTTGTGCTCTTGTAGTACAGGTAAGAGTTTTCTAAAAGTAGAGGGTTTTACAAATCAAATTCAGTGTATTCTTTACTTTTCTCTATGAACTAATACTTATTCGACCTTTTTATTTCAGTTCTCCCACTCTAATACCATTGGTTCTTGTTGCATATTCATAAAAATAATACAGAAAGAGAATAAAACTGTTGTTTCACTTGGGCAAAAGTCTAGAGATGTCACTGGGTTCATTCACAGAAGTGCAGCTATGATACAAAAATGTTGTTTTTTTCTAACTATGTCATGAGTTTTAGCTGATTACAGATATATGAACAGGTTTGCTGCTGTAAATGTAGATGTAACTAGGTCCTGTTGTGTCTGCTCTGCCTCCAGTAAAAACATGAAAAAGCTTTTTGTATGTCAGATGATTCAAAAGTCAGAAAATCTGTAAAGACCTTAGCAGTCCTTCAGGATGAAAATGTCACGTAAGTGTAATATATAGTTTTAATATAAAGGGTGAGGAAAAAGTAATTTCATTCTGATTAAAAAATACCTCTTGGCTCTTTTGAATCACAAAATTTTCCAAACTTAAGAATTGGAATTGAAAGAGTAACTGCATAAGATCATCTGAGTAAAAAAAAATGTTATTCTAAACTTATTTTCAACTTGCTTCTCAGTAGTTTTCCCTTCTTTTTTTTAAAGTCAGCTGGGCAGATGTTCTCTTGACAGAATTTAAAATCATGCAAGATGCTGTTATTGAACCTAAGATATGTGTATTTGACCTCTCTTTGGAAAACTTATAAAGGCAAAATTTAAAAAGTTTAAAGTCTAATGTAGAATTGATTTCTACTTTCTGCTGCGTGTGAGGACGTGATCTTTTTTTAGTTTTTAATTTTATTGTTTACTGAAACAACAAACTCCTACAAGTTATCCTTTCATGGGAGGGTCTACCTGCAGTTAAATGCCAAGACTAGATCTTCAGAGGGACCAGAAATCTCTGTCCTACTGGAGATACGCTGATTGGCTAGAGAGAAAACTTCAGGTGCAGCAAGTCTGTAGCTGTGATTGACTCACCTTGCGTTCTAATGCTCAGAAGAACAAAAATCTTTTGGTCATCTTTATTTTATGAAGAAGCTTTTCGTTTGTAAGCTGTCCTCATGCAGCATTGCTGAAAATACCATTCTTCTGGCCACACTGTAATGTTAAAACAGGTGGGATGAAATTGTTCCTTCATTTGATATGAATGGCAAACAGGGCTTAGAGGACAAGTGACCCTTCACAGATTCAGAGATAGTCTTTCTGCTGGAGCCCCTTTGATCTAGTGGTCATGGTGAGCGACAGCTTCCTCACATGAGACTTATCTACCTGTGGGGACTATTAAAGGAATAATCTTTCATATCCACTTGAAGAAAGGAATTTCACAAATGCAAAAAAAAGTATGTGTAAATGAGTGTGTGCTAATGGGAGCTGTCATCAAGGGAATCTTGTGCAAGCAATTCCTGAACGGGTGCAAGATATTGTGGATGATTAAGACTGTCCAGTTCTGGAGGTAAACTAAAGCACCCAGAATAGAAAAAGTATGTTTAATAGCAAGAAATATTTTCAGTGTCATACATGATCAAATGAATAAGTTTATTTCTTTTGAGACACATAGGCAACCTGTAGGGCAGAAAAGTTTGAAATGATCTCCAGATGACATAATAAAATATGCTGAAACATAGAATGCTACAACTTCAAGCTGCTGATGATAAAAATACCACTTCATAATTAAAGAAAAAAAAAAGGAAATTGATAGTCCATTGAGATTTATGCCTGTCTTTCACATCTAACAGGCTTCATTTCTTTTCACTTATTTAGTTAGGTTAAAAGCCACATCAGATATTTCTGTGAATACTTTAGCCACGTCACCAAGATATTTAGAATGCACTAAGGCTTAAGTTGGCCAGTTAATATGCAGCAAAGAGATCAAGTGAAATAAAGACCTTTGGAAAGGTCCCGAAGGATGTGAGTTCCAGTAGTTTAATTCTTCTATTCTTATCCATCTGAGTAATAAAGAGTGTCCCTCTATTAAATTGGGCCTAGAATAGAAATTTCAATGGATGCTGCAGGTCTCCTTGCAGTATGCTGGAAGACCACCCATGGCTGAAATAGCTGGCAGGTACTGAAGGTCAGGAGTGGAATGTGTTTGTGGAAGGCTAGGAGTGCTTGGATCTACGTAGTGTTCCTTGCATGGCCTATCAAGGGGACTTGTGGGATTGGTTAAAGTCTGTAGAGATCTTTGAGGCTGTACTGTGGACTGAGAATGTGGCTCATGAGCACAGCTATCTGCCAGAATGGAGCATGACACTGGCAGCCCTGTCGTGGGCAACTGATGTCAGCAGATCTATGGTGCTGACTTTGATGGATGCTGCATGAAACCTTAGGTCAAACTCCTCACTTGATCCTCTTCGAGTAAGCAGACTCATCCTGCAGTAGCAACGAATTTTTTAAGAAAGAGCCCTCTTTAAGACAGCAGCTAAACCTGCAAATTGAGAAAAGCTTTAAGTTTAAGAATTGGGGGTGGGATCGCCTATAACAAGGAAAAGATTCTGCTCCTGACTACAGAAAGATGAATTTTGCTGGTTAGGCTCCTAGATGTAGAAGCTCTGACTATTTATGCCATTGAAAAAGCAGAAATGCTTTGTGAGTGTGAGTTGCCCACTTCTGAGAGTTGTGGTGCTTACTGTTGCAGTTACTTGAGAAAATGAGCCAGTTACACATATTTGGCAGCTCCAGTTTATGTTTCCTTGCTCCTCTATTACTTTCTATCCAGATTTTATTTAATTGTTGGATATTTTTTAAAACTTTGCTACAATTACCTAGATCTATAATTATGTAGAGGGATGTTGAGAAATATGATTATAATATCCAGACTGTTGTGTGCTGACATTTATGGCTTTCTCTCTCAGCACTAGCAAGAGTAAATGCTAAATTTTCTCAAGCTAAAGTGTAGCTGGAAGATTTCTGGTAAAAAGTAATTTACATTTTTGGATAACAGAAAAAAAGGGCAGATACAATTTTCCAACACCTGCTCGGGTTTTTAACTTCTTCCTCTGAATCTCTGTAAGACTTAGAACTGATTTTTTGCCTTTCACTGAAAAGCCTAAAATTGGCTTCTGACAGAAATAAAATGTTAGAATGTTTGGAGTCTGTCCTTTTCCATTATATCATTTTCTGTTTCCTTTAAAGTAAAATTCACAGCAAAGATGTTTCTAACATTTTCTGAAAAAGGTCTTTCAACATAAGCTTTTCTATCTGCTTTTGGAAAATCAGAACATTTTATAATTATACAATCAGCTCTCTCAGGTTACTCATTTTTTGTTAAGCCATTTTTATTTTTAGGAGCATCATCTAAGAATGGTTGAGGAAAAGCTAAAGTTTTAGATGACCTTTCTGCCTAAGTGTTGCTGATTGGAAAAGATAATAAAACAGAATTTGGGTTGTTTTTTTTTTGAAGAACAATAACCTTGCCCTCTAGGTAGCCATTTTTATTAACCCGTATTTCAGTTACAACATTCATCTTAAATACTGAGTAATAGAAGCCCCTGCTAACTGTTCTGTAAATCTGGTTTATGGGATAATCTCTTCATCAGTTTCATAGAACTAGTATTCTAGCTAGGAGCTGCTACACTGGAAATAAATTTGGACCATGATAGGAGAGGTTGGCACGAGTAAGAGTTGGGTTAAAATAAAATGAAAAGCCAACTAGTATTTTAATTGGTAATATTTCAACGTACTTCAGGCTGAGATAGATTTTATGGAGATTAACTCAATCTAACATATGTTTTCCACTTTTAACTTCTGTTGGAGTTTAAAATTAGGAAGGAGTGAATAAAGCATAGCAAACAAACAAAAAGTTCTAGTTTGAGACTTGTCAGCAATAATTCCAACATTGCTGTTGTCAGTTTTCTTTATATTCTTGCATGTTTCTGCTTAGCTTCATGATAAACAGATGAAAATTGTGAGCACAGTAGAAAAGTGAAAGGGTGAGAGCTGTTCTCATCAGGGATACGCTGGATAAGTTTCTAGGATGGGGCCTGAATTCCCCTGATTGTGGCTGCTGCACAGGCGGTGTTGCAGGCGGTGTGAGGAGTCTCCGTGCAGTCCAGCAGGGTGCACTGCACTAACATTGCTGAAACCCCAGTAGTGAAACTCCTCAGTAACTGCAGCTCCTTCCCAAGGGGTTTTGACTAAGAGTGCAGCTGCATGATGAACGTGCTTACAGTAGGGCATTGGCAGGTTAAGAAAACACTGACTTATGTCTGAAAATGGTTCTGGGGTCAACTGCTACCAAGACGTGAAAAACTTGATCTGGAGAAGAAGTGGCTGTGTCTGAAGGAAAATCCTGCGGTATGATGCCAGGGATTCTGTGAATTATTAGGTTTGCAGTATGTAAACAATATATTTTAACTTAGTTTATGTGTGTATGGCTCAGTCTTGGAAGAAGACATGACTCCCACTGGCTTCAGTGAGTGTTAGAAGTGTACAGAGCTAATGCGGATGTGGTTCGTAAGTACTTTGTTCAAAGAATAATGAAGTACTGGATTAACCCTTCCAAAATCGGAATTCCTGGAAAAGCCCTTCTACTGGACCTTCTAGGGTTTTTACACACAGGAATTTACTTTGGTTTAGAAACTCTTTGCATCACTCCAGAAGAGTTTTCAATGCAAACAAGTGCAGACAAGTTCTTCCTTGCATGCCACACATGCACGTGCAAGGTTCAGTCCTGTGTTGCATTTCACCATGTGTGCATGCAAATGCTCTGCTTGTCCAAGAATTTCTGTCAACAAGGAACAAATTAGTATATTACACACAAAAAAAGTTGGGTAATGGAATGTGCAATTGTGTAATGGAAACAAAAATAGGTTTGTTTGATAATTAGATTGGATGAGATTCCTGTATTCTAGTATTGGAAACGTGTTTGAATGAAAACAGCTAGGGTTTGATTTTAAGAATACACAAGTAACCTTTTCATGAAGCCTATGAAATCAGCAGATAGTGACTGATGATTCTCTTGACATTAAAAATGAATTCAAGGGAAAGAGCATGCCCATCCTTACACATCCTAGGAAAGAGGCAAGTAGACAGGTCCATCTTGAATGTGCAGAAACAGATTTTGGCAAATACAACATTTTGTTTTTGCATACTTTCTTTTATTGTGGAACGTTTTGAGGGACTATGATGTTCTGTTTTAGAGAGGAACATCAAATTTCTACAGTTCAAAGCAATAAAACAGACACAACAATGTAAGTGATGATGGAAAAGGACAATTCTGTGGCTTTATCTCAAAGCAGATAATATCATTTTCAACATTTGACCACTGACCACTGCTGCCTACTTTTTCCTCAGCTATATTTGTAAAGGCAGCAGTGACATTGATGATTCTGAGGCCACACATTGTCGAAATTTTGTTGATTGGGCTGCGATATTTAATTGCTTATTTGGTACTAGTGGATGATTTACGTATCTGAAAAAAAAAAGGAAAGTGAAAGGAAAAGAAAGATTTTCAAGTTTGGCTAGAATGCAGTCTTGGTACCCTTAGAATAATTTGGGTAGGTTGGAAATTGTGTATATACTTCATTCAGATGTTGTGTACATGCTTTATTCAGATGCTGGATAACATTTACAGTTCACATTGTAGTTTTGGTGCAAAACATCTCCAGATTTCAAGATCTTCAATTCTAGTTGGCCTGCTAGCTTACATAAGGGGTAGAGGAGAATGGAAAAAGAAGCTGCAGTTCAATCCATGGGACTGAAAGAGGGAGCTTCTAAGAGGGCTGGTTCCGGCCAGTGCTTGCATTGGTGGAGAAAGCAGCACATCACATAGCAGCTGCCCTCCACATGAACAGATGTGCAGCCCACTGATGACAAAGGTAAATTTATCCTCGATTCCTAAGTTAAGTTTTAAGGTAGAGGAAAGTATAGGAAGACAAATAGTAATAATGAAATGCTGTTTAAAGGGGACAGTGAGGAGGGAGAGGAGAAAACAAGCATCCAGAAGGGACAAGTGTGAATTCAAGCACATGTACTGAAGAATTTCTTTCGTGGAAAAAAAAGAAAGGCAATTCTGGTTTATATCTAAAAGATGATTAAAAAAACAGAGATGCTGATGGGACATGGGTGGTATATTTATTTCCTGGAACAACACAGGGGAGCACTACTAATCAGGTTTTATGTTCTGGACATCTGAATATTTTTAGAACTGAAATTGGAGAAAAGGTAATAAGGAGAAACTTGTGTTAAAGTGGCATGGATTGTGTTTATAAGGAGTAAATAAAAATACAGAAAAAGCAGCGGGAATGGAAAGATTCTCTAGTGCTCTTTTACCTCAACTAAATCCATACTTGTCAGGGAAGGAAAGGTTTAAAAAGGAAACACTCTGGAAAAGTTTGAGAGCTGCTACCTTAGTCTTCACCTTCTGAGAAGTTTCAAGTAACAAGAACAAAGAAGGAGAGGCAGGAAGACTGAATCTCTAATTAGTGAAGGAGGCAGGTAGGACATTAATTGATTTTCTATGCTACTTCTTTGACCAGTGCTGTGGTGAAAACAATAGCAGAGCTGTAATGTTCAACAAGTGAGCAGAATTTTTCTGCATACCATGTTAGAAACCTTTGATCATAAACTGTTCATGTAAACCTTTAATTTTTATAATACTGCATTTTGCTACATACGTTTTAATTTCATTCATTTATTCTTTGTTTATTCTGTTTCACAGAACTTGGGCTTATTTCAGTTTTTGATGTTGTTTGAAAAGTCCTGAAATCAGTCTTTCTCTTTTAATAATTGCTAATACAAATCCAGTAACATTTGTGAAGAGATAGAATAATCTTTTTTGTATGTATGATGCAGCACATTATAAACCTCAAAAATAAGCAAAAAGAGGAAAGAAATTGAAAACTAAAAAAAAAAAAAAAAAGAGAGAGAGAGAATTTATGTTTATATATCCTGGATTGCAATTTAGGGTCAAACTTACTGTGAAACTTTGCCTATCATGGCTCCGCAGTTCCGGATTTCACAGTGAAACATTATACTGCCTCTGCACAGTCCTTTGAAAATTGGTTTCAGTTAAGGTGTTCAGTAGGGCTAAGAGTTTAATTAATGACTGAGAACAAGAGAGTCTTTTAATTTCAAGACATGACAGAATGGTAAAAATCAGTGTATTTATTGTGACAAAAAACACTGACTTACAAAAATTTGTGGGCTTGGGTATAATTTAGGCACTTAGTCGATTGTTGGATGTGAAGGAGACCAAGAAAATAAAAAGTGCATCCGAACAATAACTTCTGTATAGCCCCAGATGTAGAATATACAATGACTAAGAATTTAACAAAAATCTGTAACATAATCTGTATATACTGAAGGTATTGAAAGAGCCAAAAGTTTTTAGTTACAAACAAAAATTCCCTGGTGCTCTGAATGTAATTTCTGGTGATCATTTGAAACCTTTTTTCAAAGAAGAGCTGCTTTCCCTTAGATCTCACAGCTAGCTTAAAATGTGATGAGACAACTAGCATGAGTTTTATTTTAAAAACATATATAATTTGTCTAGGTTCCATGTTTAGCAAAAGGGGAAAGATAAATGAGAAAGGTGTCTGACATACAGTGGCTTGGTAAGGTGCAGTGTCCTTTGCAAGTGCCTGTCTGACATCACAGTCCAATGGCAACAGAACGATCTTGAATCTCACTTTTGTTTTGACTAGACTGGGAATGTAAAGCAGAATAATTGGTAAAATTATTCAAGTAAATGTTATCTGGGCATATTACTTTGGAAGGGATTTCATCTGAAACAAAGAAAACCCTTTTGATCTGGCAGAAGAATGCCCAGATAGGGAAATGGGCTTGTTTATTTATATTGATTCAGCTCAACTTCTACGTACTGAATAAAATGTTCCTGTGAGACAAGTCCATATATCAAAGCAAAGAGTTGCTTTTCCTGAAAGTCTATCCTCTCTTCTTTGGCCAGATCCACCCGTGTGCTTAAGAGTGTCAAGTACTTTTTGTAATGGCTGTTTTTTTCTTAGTTGGGTTTGTGATTTTTTTTTTTACATAACATTACCTATTTTTTCCACCGACGTTGAACTGTGCTTGTGCTTGTCACTATGAAAGATGTCTGATTATGTCAATGAGCAGTTTATGTAAACGGAGAGCTACATGTAGTAGGTATAGAACGTGAGAATTGCTAACATGATTTTGATGCATGAAGGTACAAGTGAAAGACTGATAGTCACACCTTTTTTAGAGAATTCTTTTCTCTTTCATTTCATTGGCCTCTGTGTATTAGAAAGGAAAATAGCATGTGGTAGGAGAAAAAAGTGTATCCAATTGTCATCTGGAAAAAAAAACAACCAAAAGCTCCAGCCAAAAGACAGACTTGAGTGTTTTGCAAGATAATGTATAGCATGATGTAATATCAGGCACCTGGTGCAGTCACATCGTCGTTGGTTTCCAGTTTTTCTTCATTACAAATGAAAATTAGGCAACATATACAACTCCTCCCACCCTATCCCCCCAAAAAAGATGACCTGCAGGCCATATGGTTTTTGAGAACAGAATAAAGTGAGAGGTGAAATTAGCATTTGACAAGACTGCACAGGGAGAAGATTAATCATCACTTCAAGTTCTCTGTCTAAAACAATTGTGTCTTTGCTTGTCTGTGATGTCTGATTTTTCTTTAGACAAGAGGCATTCCCTTTAAGAGATGCTCAAACTGTTCCTCTGGAAGCTAATATTGTACAGATGTAAACAGCCCACAAAGAAGGATTTACATAGTTGGATCACAAATTACCATACTGGTATGCAAAAGTTCACTGATACACTGTCTAAAGTGCAGAACATCATATGTTTAAATAGCAAAGAATATCAGTCATCTCATCTCAAATGTCCTGGTGGCTACTTGTGTTTATTTGTTTTCAATAGGATTAACAGGAATATCCTGGAGGCACATAGGAAATTTGTAAAAATTACCAAGGCTGGGCCTTACAGATAGCTCACCACTCTTTGGTTCTGCAGCTGTTCTGAGTTTTTACCTGGATGAGTGGAATGACTTAAGGATGGTGTGTGTTCTGTAACCAGCACTGTGTATGTTTTCACATATACATACATTAAATGCATGCAGAAATGTGTACGCACGTGCCATGACACAGGGCGTGGTGCCTGGAAAAGTACTCAAGTACTACTTTGAAAGTGACATAAGGAAGATTCATTGATCAAGTTTTGAATACTTGAACAGAAGAATATACAGGGAGGTGAAGATATTATACTAAACTCCAAGTGTACAAGTACATAAATAAATCAAAAGTACAATATTTGACACAAATATTTTATGTCCCTGGTCTATATAATCATCATGGAATCATAGAATGGCTTAGGTTGGAGGAGACTCTAAAGCCTACCCATTTCCAACCCCGGCCATGGGTTGGCTGTTCCCCACCAGCTCAGGCTGCCCTGGTTCCCATCCCACCTGGCCTTCAGCACCTCCAGGGATGGGGCACCCACAGCTCCCTGGGCAGCTGTGCCAGGGCCTCACCGCCCCCTGAGTAAATACTATTTTCCTATCACCTGACCTAAATTCCCCCTCTTTTAGTTTAAAGCCACTCCCCCTTGTCCTATCACTATCAGAATGGGAAAAAAATTGCTTTCCCTCCTGCTTCTAAGGTCCATTCAAGTAGTGGAAGGACTTGCAATATGTTTAAAATGTCATGGAATTTAGACTACTAACAATTGCAAAAACAGAAGTTTAATTTTCAGATCTAACAGCCTTTATTTCACATGCTCTTCTATGGAAAGATAGGCCAATTTCAATAGGTTTCAGAGAAAGAAGAAATAGCAGTTCAGAGACTGCTCTGAAAAATTTGATCTTAACACAGTGAGATGTCATTCTCTGCTCACTGAAGGAGAATAAGCAGTAGTGCCAAATGCTTCAAAATTGTGAAGATTTAATTTTGATTTTCTGCAGATGACTTTTTTGACTTACTAATTCTGTAACTATGTATGCTTTGCCTAAGTGACCTTGCTTCAGATGTGAAAAAAAAATTAACAAAATTATTTTCTGACTACCAGGATGCTTTTTTCTCTGTGAGCTGCGTTCACACAGTTGATTGCTCCTGTACTGTTGCTGCTGCTGGTCTCCAAGTCATGGCTCACGGCTTTCCGTGCAATTTTGTTGGGCCATAACCTGCCATACTGTTGAGGAGGGAGACTCCCACACATGAGTTCTGCTTCTAACTCCTCCAGCTCCTATTGCTTTCATGGTATTCAGAGGGTTATATTGGTTGGCTCAGCCTTTAATTAAAGGGAACTTGGGTTTGCTTCTTTGCTCTGCCTTTCTGGATTTAACCGGGTCTGTAATTGATTAATGACTGTGTTTCCCTTCTGCTACTCGAATAATTTTGGCATTTACAAACTTACAAATGCTCCCTAGGTACAAGTGTGTTACAGGTAAATGTGAGTTCTGACACTGGTGTATGAATTCCCTTTGATTATCTAGGCTAGTGTTCTGCCTCCAATGCTGGGAAAAAGGGCACAAGAAATATGACAGTGACTAGTTTTAGAAATCTTCCCCTGAAAGAAATGTCCTTTCTAATAACTGGTAATCAAAAATCCATGTCTGTGGACTTATTTCTACATTAAGTCTTCTTTCATAGTTTAAAAAAACAATTTTATTTCTTAGTTATGTAGTATTTGATGTTGTTGATGAAGCATTTGGATCTGTTTGTATATAGCCATACTCTTGATCCTGATTATGTCATCAGGCATTAGGTGCTCACAGAAGTAATAGACTGCAGTACTTGAGCCAGCAGTGGCAGCACATGCTCACTGTGCTATCCAGCCAACATTCTTAACTCCGACCTGAGGACCACCTCGGGAGATAAGAGTTCCTTCTTATCAGCGAGTCTCAGTTTCTCTGCCAAGACTGTTAGCAAAAACCACATTCAGAGCCAACAGTATAGTTTTGTACAGCAGACGCTTGTTCACCAGAAACTCTTCTGAGATCACTAGAGTGATTTCACATAGACCACCAGAAACTGCATTGTAGCATGTTTACGTTCCTATTTCACCCAGGGCTTGAACCCTGAAGAACTGCCAAATTGTCAATTCTGTAACTCATTTGTTTCCTCAAGACCTGGCACTTACTTACCTGTTGCTATCTGAATCGCGTGTATGCTAGCAGTGTTGTAAATCAGTGGATGTTATTCTTGCTGTGAAGATTAAATCTTAGAACCATTAAATATTTTCTAAAATTCAAACAACATTTGAATTATTGTCACCACTGTACCCTTGGCTGGGGCTGTCAAGTTATAAAATCAAAACTATTCTTCCTGTGGCTAGTTATTTACCCAAATCACAACTCCTTTTTCCCTTCTGAAATAGCTCGTGCGGTTATTATTGGTTTTTGATCATCAAAAACTTCTGCCTTATAGTCAGAGGAATGGCTGAGAGACAGATGTCTTACAGATTTAGGTCTGTGGAGTTGTTCGTATATTTTTCAGTAGGAAAAGAAAAACACTGACAAATTATTCTGACTAACTCTGCAGACAGCTCTTTCTGTTATGTTCGTGAAAAGATTAAAAATTTGTTGATAATTCCTAAATGAATCAGTCTGTACTTTCCATTCATATTTGCTACCATTTTCCCAGGATGACCTTAAAACATTTTATAACTTCATTTCACATCTCTGTCTGAGTATAAAGCTATACTCATGCATCGTTTAACACTCTTCAACTGAGAAGGTCACTGTTTTGGCAGGGCTGGCTGTTGATGTGATGGAAAATTTTGGCTTTGCATTATATCAATAACTCTTTAAGATGTGATACTGGAACTTAGGGATCTAATCTTCTGGAAGATGATGAGTGAGATCCAACTCTTGTTAATCTTTGAAAGAAAACCTGGCTTCTGTGGCACATGCAAGTGCTATTTAGTTGTTTCCTTGAAAATGAAAAGCCGAAGAACAAGAAAATCAACATTTTTATCCTTATTCCAACATACGTATTCATAAAATACACAGATTATTTTTACATTTTATTTTTAAAATAGGACTCAAATAAGATTAGATTTTCAAACTGTAATAAAATGACATGGAATATTTTTACCTAAAATCTACATCTATAATCTCACAACACAGAGAAAATAAACCCTTACATTGTTAAATGTTTGGAGCAAAACTCTGGCATTTTCACTTTTTCTATGGAAATCTAATGGTTTCTGTTTGTTTATTTTCCAGTTCTTCCCATATAGATCCTTCCTTGGAAGTCGTGTAAGAGCTTTGGGTTTGTATTTCTTCATCTGTCATCTGTCTGAATATTTTACAGAAAAAGTTAATCTTGATTTGATTTGGCAATTATCTTTGCCTTTCTTCTGTATAAGTTAATGTTTCACTATACAAAAAGTAGAGATTAGTTGGTCAAAATGGTGACCACTTTTCCACCATCTCTTTGGCCAAAATGCTCTGAGGTCCATTTTCAAGATATTACCCGTGGCTCAGGTCAGGAGCTGGGCTGTAACCCAGCTGTCCTGTGAGGACAGGGATTTCTGCACAGTCTGAAGTCAAGCAGCTATCAGGGGTCTTGCTAATACTCCATGACACTTTGGTTCCAATAGCAGTAAAAAGAATTTCTTCCCCTCTTGAGGATTGCAAATGATGCCTTGATTTACCAGCACTAAGAAAACTTCATTTTTATCTCTTTATTTATAACAACTTTTTTTTTTCTAATTATTTTATAACAGAAAAATCCGAAAATAAATCCTATTAAAAAAAATTTAAAACAAAGTGATCTGGCCTGAGTGATGCTATAGTAGGCAATATCAAGGCCATTCCATCTTGAATACTTTCTGTTTTAAAAATGCTATTCCCAGAATATGTATTTTTTACTTTTAATTGGTCTTTTTGAAAGCAATCTGTTGTTGAATATGTTGAGATCAACAGGGAAAATCTTTTCTGCTAATTAGTGTTAGCATCTCTGTTGCATTCAGGATTTATTCCCCTAACTTGAGAGGTAAATCTACACACAGAAGAGCAAGGTAGAACCAGGTTTTGAAGTAGTTCACCATTTATTCTGTGTGTTCAGACCACTACTTCCATTTTGTTTGCAGATGGTGCTTCATTCAGCCCTCCAGAAATCTAATCACTTTAGGATTTCCACTGTCTAACTTTACAATTACTTAACAGTAACTTTACTTACCATGCAGAAGTCTGGATATTTCAACACAATTAAGAGATAGGAAGAGAATTGGTGGAAGAGTGAATCAGAGGTCACAGTCTAGTTCACTGTCCAGCCAACCAGTGCTTATTCTGATAAATGAAAACAGAATGCAAGGTTTAAGAAGAGCCAACAAAATCTTAATAAATAATTAGAGCTTGAATGTTTCAGAGAACCATGTTTTCTTGGCAACATTGGGCAGTAGTCATTTCTGAACAAACAAGATTGAAATTTGTGTCTCAGTGAAGCATTTCTGGAAGCCTGTTTGCTGTGCCACACAAAAACCATTTCCAACACTCTCTGCCAGATGAATTTCCTTTGTGTGCTGGATGTGGGCCGAAGTATGGTGCATTCATAGGAAAACGTGCCACAGAAGGAAGTTCAGACTATTGCCCAAAAAGAGACAGGCCATGCTCTGAGGCATCACTTGTATTGATGACTCCGTGGGGCCTTGCCAGGGGACATCTGGTTTTTAACCAGTTAGGAGCTGGCTCCAGTACTCAAAGGCTTTGAGCTTCTAGACACATTCACATCAGCAGGGTTTGTGTATGCTCAGCAGTTATAAAAAAAAAATTGGGTCTGCAGGTGCACACTTTCTGCAAGGATGATTTACAGGTGTAAATGTAGCACGTAGCAGTTTGTCCCTGTGTGATCTTAAGAACACATGAATTTGTACAAAAACTATCACTGGGAAATGCCTCTGTGATCAGAAATACTATAAGCCAGTTAATACCCTTTGCCACATTGGGGTATTATTAGTTGAATCTGTGAAATAGAAAACTGAGGCACAGGAAACTGAATTTTCACTCATTTAACCCCACGTGTGGTCCAACAGACTGTACTGCCTCTCAGGTAATTTGTGTTAGTGTACATGGTGGTGGGGAACTCACTCTCCACTTTTAAACCAAGCTGGGGAAACTTTCCCCTATAGCTGTCCATGGGGCATTCACCCTAAGGGCCCTTGCAGCATCAGGTTGGGCTTGGGATGGGCAGCCAGAGTGGCCCTGGACAATGGGACAAGGAGGGAGAACATTTTGCATTTGCCATCCCAGGCAAATACCCCTCTTGTTCTCCCTTTCCCCCACAGCGTTCCCCCTCCTTCTGCAGCCAGGGAAAGAAGACAACGATAGGTACAAATTAATGCTTTCTCCTATTTGCTTTTATTATTATTATTTTTATTATTTTTATTATTTCACGGTGCTGTTGCAATATCTGTTTCCTTCTTTTAGCTTCACAAAGTTTGGAAACCTGGGCAAGAACTGACTGCCATTGCCATTTTAGATTTAAGGACCTTTCACTACACTCACACATTAAAGGTTTGTTTGCTTTAAGAAAACATTTGCCCTCATTAAATAGGAATGCATGAAATCTGGTGTCAATAAGCTTAATTGGTATGTAGGCTTGACTGGATTTGGGGAAGAGGTGTAGACATTGCCTCCTGCTGTACTTTGTAAAGAAGCCTGGCAGGGTGGCCTCAGTGGAGAGAGCTCTTAAGCAGCAATCTAAGGTGTGTGAGTAAAATCCTTGGATGAGGGCTGAAAGGAAAAGTGCAATTAGCAGTGATCTTTTACTGGGTCTGGTGGTAGTCAGCTCTGATACACTGAAACATGGTGGAGGAAGTACAGCTGGTGGATCTGGGTAGAGAAGCTTGTGTTGTGGGAGGTGTTCTGGCATAATTTGGGATTTTGGGGGAGGGGCTTGTCAGCTAAAATGGAGAGTCTTGGTTCTTGCTGGTGTGGTTCAGCCTTCCTAGGAAGACACTTCAATGTGTGTTTGATTAAGATGAAAACAGGCAGAACAAGTGGAAAATAACAGCACATCTCAAAGGAAGTTCCAGTGGGTAAGAGCTGTTAGTTGGCTTCACGTAGAACGTCTGGACTAAGTAATCTTTTTAGGGGTTAGGAAAGGGGGTATAAATGTACACTTCAGGGTATGAAAAATTAAAGGGTAGTACAGCTGGTAAAAAATTAAAATTGATGCATTTGCCTCTATAAATGCAGAATGTTTGCCAGAACTCTGCAGTTGGATTAAACTCAAAGCATATGTTTTCTGACTGCAGGATTATCCTACACTGGGCGGCATCCGTCAGCTCTGCTTTCTCTTCAGCAGAACAGCTGAAGTTCTGCAAAGCACCAGGCTACAGCTGAGCCATTCTTGCACCTCTTTCAGTTCAGTCCTTAAACCACCTCTTTCCCTTTTTATCCTCTTCTTTCCCTTCTTTATTTCTTCCTTTTTCCCCCTAATGTCTTTCTTTCTAATGCCTTCTCTTGATTATTTTGTCTCTGAGGAATGACTCCATCATACCTGTCTCCATTGCCTGTGCATTTCTTCTTAAAATCTGCTTTACCAAAATTGTCCCTTGTTCCAGCAGACCTGAGTCTGTTCACTTTGGGTAAGGCTGTTTCCAGTGACTTTGAAACTTCCAGTATTTTATCTACCAGCTTCTGTACAGTATATTTGTTATTTCTCAGAGTTTTCTGCCAAAAAAAAAAAAAAAAAAAAAAAAAAAAAGGCGGAAAACTACAGCATAACTGGGAGCTATTTCAGTGACTGTGAGATGAAGACCTGTGCGAGGTAGCATATGAGTACAGCTACAGTTGCGTGTAGTAGAAGGTACGATATTTTAATCACCCCAAAATCATCATTTTTGAATCAGGGGAGGATGAAGATCCAAGGGTAGAAAAAAATGCACAACTAGAAATTAATTATTATAATTCAATTGATGGGGAAAAAAAAAGCTTAATGTGTGCGTTTTCACAATTTAGGGTGCCCTTCCGAGTAACTGTCGCTCCATTAGTCTTGATCAGTCAGGCAGATTAATACCACCTGAGACTCTCTAGAACACAGGAACACAAATATTCCAGAAAAGAATCACAGCAGACAGGTTGCACATCTAGCAGCTCCCAGACAGTTTGCTGTCATGCAGAAGTTTCAGATTGTGCATTGTTAATTCTAGGTCTGCAAAGCTGAATGAACCAAGCCTCGCTTTACTGCTTGGTGGCTTGATTAAGGCAGGATCCAGAATTGAGTACTGAGTAAGACAGCAGTGTGAAGAACTGAAGAGTGAAGCTAGAAAGGAATGATGAGAGAGATTAGAAATCCAAGGAAAAAATTAACAAAGGAGCCCTGGGAACTACAAGGAAAACCTGAAGTGCTGACCAGGTGAAGAACTCCCAGAAGTCTTGTTGCATGAATAATGATACTAGCAGTGTGGCCAGTTTTCAATATTGAGTATTCTACAGTGCAGGCCTTCTTCATAGACATACATGATATCTAATTGGCCTGGAAGCTGAGTACATTGGAGACTGATTGCCAAGGGCAGGGTGTGGACTGCTGGAATCTATCTGCAGGAGGTGGAAAGAAACCAGAAAGCAGGAAAAAACTGGAAGGAGAAGGCATGAGGATGACCAAAAAGGGAATGGCAAAAGGGTTCTGTAAGAAACAGAGCAGAAAGCAAGATTGGAAACTGTGTGTGATTAATCTACTTGCTTTTTTCTCTTTGTGTTGTGGAAACTTGACTTTGTAAACTGAATTTCACCAAAGAAATATCTGGTTTGTATTATCAAACTTCCTTCCATATGGAGACAAGTTAGATCAAAGGTCAACATGTCAACATTGTTTTATTCTTTTAAGAGCCATCATGTTATAATGCTTTATTTGATATCTCCCGTAACCTTTTCTTCATTATACGAGGTCATATCCTAAGGTAATGCCTCTTATTTTATTGTGTTGGCACGTGGCACCAGAGGTGGGTGTTGGGGGTATGGCAGTAGAGGTTAAAACTTCCCACCAATATCCTGTTACATTTTGTTGCTGTGTGTGACAGATGGCAGCAGAGGGGCAGTGTGACACAATAACATCTGACGTGGAAGTACGTATGGAGCAAAGGGGTGGAACTGAATTCCAGTGCGGAGAAAATGGCATCCATTGCCATTTATTGGCGCTTGCTGAATGTTTATGGAGGCCAAGCAGTGGGTGTGAACGCAGTGAGGAATGGGTGGTGCATTTCATCAATAATACCATCATAGCAGCTGTGAAACAATGGGTCATTTCCACTGGTGCAGATTTTTACGAGCGTAGCGTGCAGGCACTCATTCATCACTGGAAAAAATGCATAGCTAATGGTGGTGACTATATTGGAAAATAGTGTTTTGTAGCTGTGAATTTGCTGTAATAAATGGTGTTACTGTGCTCTTTGTATCTGTTGTAGTTTCCATGAAAATAGACAGGAGGCATTAATTTTGGAGTGGCCAATGTAAAAGATTAATTCAGCCTTTGAGAATTGCAGGGTTCTAACTTGCTTATTTTGCAAAAAAGCATTTGTTACTACATCAGGAAAGCTTGACTGGCTTGTAAGGGGGGAATTCTTCCTAATAAATAGTCCTTCTGGGTAGAGAGTGCTTCTGGAAATGAGAAATTTTCTGAGAACTATGCAAGTCAGAATTGCAAGAAGCACCTTGCACTTCCTGCTTTGTGAATATATTCTAAATCAGAAAAACAAATTTTAATCTAAAAGTTATTTCTGAAATTCTGGAATTTAGGGAAGAAAATGTGTAATGCACAGTGTTATGGAGAAACTGAGACTTGAAAACAGGTACTATACTAATTTTACAGCCTGCCTGACATACCTCTGAGATTTTGCTGGGCAGTCCTTTCTGAAACTGTCGAAAGGAAGGGGAAGACTTTTCTTACTTCTGTCAGTTTCTCATCCATGTAATTACATGGATCTCACGGGGTTTGCTCTTATTTTCTCCATCTAGGAAAGAAATAGACCCATAATATGCAACAATTCTGCTTCCTTCCTTCAGTTCTCTTTGTCAGACGTTAAGAAAGATAATTGAAAAGAGCACTCAAACAAAAGAGTGCAAGTCATGTTCCAACTTTTGGGAGTATATGAGTGGAGCTTCTCTGATAGGAGCTGTAATAAGAGATGTTTCATAGAGTATGGGTGGCAGAAGGTGGGACATTTACTCTGCCAGATTTTGATTTACACATGAACACAATGTTGAGGCACCTGTTGAGAGCTGAAAGCTTTTCTAGAGATTTTGGTGCTAATTGTCACCTCGCAGCTGGAGGATTATGTGTAACCTGAGCATTTAGCACTGAAGTCCTTACAGCAGCCTTCATAGGTATTGAAGGGAAAAGTTCCTTTTTCCTGCAGTTAGTACCACAAAATGGTGTTTTGTAAGTTAGTCTTTAATTGCTGAGACGCCTTTTCGAGAAAGAGGGCCTACGGTCTGCAAGTAAAGCCACTGCGAATGCCCAGAGATTGTTTTCACTTCAAGTGTAACTGTAATTCTACTGAGTACTGCACAATGTGTGCAGCTGAGTCAAATCTCTTGTTCTCTTGCAGTACAATAGTCCTTGTTGGTTTTTTTTGTGTATTCTTAAAATATTTTTCTATTGTATGAACGTACTTAACCTAAATGGATCTTCTGTTACCTGGAATGAAATATAGATCGTAGAACAGGTAAGTTTGTTTTATGCCTGCATAAAACTCCATTCGCTTCACTGAGCCATAGTGGGATCAGTGCAGTGTAATACTGTGTGAGTTCATCCTTTTTCCTTGTCATGAGAATGACAGTTTAATGGAGAGTTATAGTACTAGCCTTTTATGTTACCTACAGACAAGCAATTGGAAGCATCACTAAAATCATCATATTTGGCTGATGTATGAATGGCTGTAAGTCATGGAACTGTACTCCTGAAACCTGCTTCTCCTTCGTTTACTCTTAATCAGAACTAACTGTGGAAATTTCTCGAAGTTTATATTAAAAAGTAAGGGTCATACATGACAAATTAATTCAGTGTAAATCTAGGTTTTCCAATTTACATTCATGCAAGTCAAAAAGAAAAAAAAAAAAAAAAAAAGAATTTTAGTTGCATATATAACTCTTGCTCCTAGCTTGAACACTGCAATCTTTTTCCTCCCTTTTCAGGATTTCAAAGGCAAATTATCCCACAGCATTCACTAATACTGAATTCTCTTATCTAGGTTCACACATAGTTAAGAAGAGGCGATTTCTATGGTAAATCTTCACGTGTGCTGGTGGGGAAAATGGTAACACCTGAAGATATAGAAGGCAGAACAAAAAACTCCTATGTGCTTCAGCTACGGCTTCTACAAAGGTAAGATTGAAAACTTTTGTCAGAATTGAAAAAGTGAAGAGCTTGTCTTGAATATTGCATCGAAAGAGCCCTGATTTCTAGAGCTAAGCAACATTTGCTTTCTTTTCTGTTTGCAATATTCAATTGTGGAATTTATTACCTGTAATTGACACCCAGCAAGCTTTAAACAACTTCCTTGAAAATGCAACTGTCTTAGTGCTCTTGTTCTGTAATTTCTAATGGATTATGTGCAGCTTGTGATACAAGTAGATGTACTTTCACTAAGCATGTAAAATGGAGTGTTCTTCAGTGACACAGTGATGACTCATAATGAAAAAATCATTTCTGTACAGTAATTGCATCAACTTCTGTATTATTTTAACTTATCACTGTTGCTACTAAAAAAGATATGTACAATTGCAACATTTTAAAAAGACAGTTGCTTGTATTAGAAGCTGCTAATCAATAGGACTGGAAATACTTAAACTTGACTATTTCTGAACAATTGTCTCACTTTGAAAAATAGAAATAAAAAAACCAACAAAAAATAGAGTGGTGAAAGGAAATCATCTTGTTGAAGAAATGTAAATGTAACAATTTGGCAGGCCACTTTGGGTGATGTCATTCTACAGAATGTGTTAAAGTCTGTTATTTTACAGCAGAAACTGATTTCTCAAGGCAGGCAGAGTCTATGGGCACTTAGTGTTGCTCTCAACTTTAGCCAGCCAAGATCTGTGCTTTTTTACACCTCATTTGATGGTAATAAACCATGCACGCTTTCAAATG
Organism: Centrocercus urophasianus; assembly: GCF_019232065.1. NCBI lineage: Eukaryota > Metazoa > Chordata > Aves > Galliformes > Phasianidae > Centrocercus > Centrocercus urophasianus. Next base: position 12,499,947 of record NW_024884800.1, on the reverse strand, counting down.
CAGGACCTGGAGGCTTTTTTCATATACAAATTCATACACAACTCGTATTTCAAATGTGTGTTTGTGTGCGTGTTTGAAATCTTTGCACACTATTCATTGTGTGGGTTTATCTCTTGGCTGAGGATGTGCTCACTGCTGGTGTTCGATATGCGTTACCTTCTGGAGCTGGTTCTGGCAGATAAGAACACTGACAATAGCACTACGTTTGGGAGGCAGAGTTCTGTTCTTTTTCTACACTGCCGATTCCTCGTGAGGTGGCAGTTCCTTACTGTGTCTCTCAAGAGGATTGCTAATATTTAGTCAATAGAATGTCCAAGTAGCTGCACATCACTGTACGTTTGCTTCTTCATGATTGAAAATAGGTCTCAACCCTGAACTATGTCACCTTGAGTGTGTTACCTTCAGTAAATTGCAAAGAGCTTTCCTGTATTTAAGGCATTTAGTAGTAAAAAAAATTAGGTTCTCTTGAAATTATCTAAGAGGGCACATGAATTAGGTGCTTGTTGGAGGGTTTAAGGATTGCCCAGTTTAAGAGCAAGTAAATTTAGCTCACCTGTGTGCTGAGGGAAGACAGTGTTTGTATTTGTTACATTTATGTAACTACCTTTATTATAACATCTTCTGTGTCCAATTTATTTGGACTGTTGACCTTAATTGTGTAGTATAAATACTTCAAAATAAAATTGTAAATATTACAGCTAGTAACAGGGAATTCTCAGGGCCTGATCCTGTCCTTCACTACGCTATAGAAATTTTGTGGGCTGCTAATGGAATAACATGAATAACGTCTCTTGTGATAAATTAAACACTATTAGTCTCTATTAGATACTATTAAACACTAGAGTATTTTGAAGAAAAAATGCTGCTTGTGTTTCATGTACAATGTTTTCCCCTCTGTATTTTAATTCCAGCAAGAATTACCACTGCAATGGCTAGAGCTAAATTATTGTTTCTAGGAGTATATTAAAATAACATAAAATTTCTCAAGGTCCCAAGGTTTTCTGTCTTGTCACTAAGTTTTTTTTTTCCTCATTTTTGTGTACTAGCATGGAAGTATTGCTTTGGAAATCAGTGTTGCAGGGGCTTTGCTACATCCACTAAGGAAAATCTGTTTTAATAACATTCAGAGTAGTCCATGACAGCTTCTTAAGTTCTGCTAAGTTTTTGTTAACAGAATGATTATAGTTTTTCCAAGCTCAGCAAGTGTTTTTTTACTATAAAAATTACTTAATATAATGGTGTCTGTTGTTGCTGTTTGCCTGATGCGTCCCATTGGGAGACCCTTCTGGTTGCTTTAAACTTTGTCAAAGATGAATTATTTAGGTTGAGGTTTTCTATATTAATTACCCATCCAATCTGATTTTTGATTGATTTATTAAGTTTAAGTCAAAACATTTCTGCCAGTTCTGGGAAGAAGGTTAAAGAAAAATGTTATTTTTCAGTGCTGCAGGATGAGAGCATTTTTTTTTTTCCTTTTGTTTGTGTTTTTGTTTTTAAGTTGTAGTGGTTCTTTGTTTTGGTGTAGAAAGCTGATGTTTGCTTTTCTGTTGGTGATGCATCTTTTCCTACTGAGTGAAAATCTACTGACACTTGGCCATGTTACAAGAAGTTGGAAAAACTCATTTAACACATGCCCAGTAGGGACTCCCCCGAGTTTATGGCTTGAAATCACTGTACACACCTTCATAACCTCTCAATGCAAACATAATTTGGCAATAATGAAAGTTTCAGGCTTTATAAAATGCAATGCAAACTTTATCTGATTCTGTTTCAAAGTAGTTATCAATGATCTTTATTGGTACCAATGGTCTTTATTGGCTGTGTAATATTTGAAATCCTTTGCAGTTGATGAAGGTATGATCTCTCAAGAAAAGTCACTGCCAGCAGGCAGAGTTTCCACTGTCGTGATAGTGCTCACGGGCTATTATAATCAAAATAGAAGTTCAGGGCCCCATGCTTTGTGCTGCACAAGTACGTTCACTTTTAGATGTAATTAATTTTAGCAAGCCTTAGTTAACAAAATGCAAATGCATTGTTTCTATTTCAACTGGACTTTCCTAATAAAAAAAAACAAACGCATGTGTATTTGAAATAGAAAGTACTTAGTGCCTAGCTGCAGCACATCAGCTACAGCAGTAAGCTTAATGGATATTCCTGTTATTATTTTATTTTGTGTTTTTTTTGTGTCTGTATGGTCATGTATGTGTACAGCTGTGTTTGGATGTTTAAATGCCTCCTTGAAATATAGTCTACCTTCTGTAAATTATCTAAGTAGCAGCTGCTGTCTGCTGTGCAAGCCAGGCATTGTGGGGTAGAGTAAAATTCTTCCCATTTCTCCACGAGTCATAATTTTATTAGGCTCTACTGTAAATCATAGGGAAGCCTGCTGAGTGTGCTCTGCTGTTATGATTTTTGGGTTATTGCGGCACAGAAGGATTTTTTTATTTTATTTTATTTTTTTTATTTTATTTTTTATTATTATTTTTATTTTTATTTTATTTTTTTTTTTTTTTTAATCAAGGCTTTCAAAGCTCAACTGTAATGAGTTATTTATGTGTGAACTGGTAGTAAGAAGAGGTGCTCGCACTGATTAGTTGGAAGGACCTAGTGGCTGCTCACTAACAAAGAGTCACTTAAATACTTAAGTGTCCTGAGACAACCTCATGAATGTAATAGGTTGTTGCACTAAAAGCAGGAAAGCAAACACTTGTTTTTCTACAGGGAAAACTGTAGTCTACTGACCGTGGAAATGTGAATAGCATGGAAATATCTGAGCAGAACAGTGAACAAGGTAATTCACGTTTACTGTGGGGAAAAGATATGCACAGAGACTATGCTAGTGTGTGGCTACTGCAATCTAAGTTGCATTCTTCTTCCCATGCAGAAGTCTACCTGTGCTTTAAAATGCTGTGTTATCCATGTTCTCCCTCTAACCTGCAGAAGAAACTACAGGTTTTCTTCTTTCTGGAGGCCTTTCAATTTTACGATGCAAGGTATTTCAGGGGCAGAGACCATATCTTACTGCTTTTAGGAGTCATTTAGCCCATTTTTGGATGCTTGACAGATAATAATGTGTTTGATTGCATCATGTGATATACCAGGTCTGTAAGAAAACAGAACTTCAGCTCTGTAATGAGGTCTTAAGTTTGATTTACTGTTTACTCTTTTGACAGCAGATGCTAGCCAGAATACAGATCATTTAAATTCTATGAACTGACTGAGCCAAAGGCAATAGAAAACCAAGTACCATCAGCGTGCATCTGATCGTTCATACAATGTAACGCTGTCTAGATTTTCATCATTAGTGTTCCAGGAGTAAACACAAAGTACTGGATAGAAGAAAATCTGGACAAATTTCAGCTGGAAAATATTCATAGTATCTGGACATTCTATAGAATAAAATGTCAATACTTGTCATTTTGCAATTGTTCTGCTACAATCTGTATTTCCCAGTTGTTCAACTCTACTGTAATTTGCAAAACCAGAACTTTTTTGTCTTAATTTTTTTTTCCCACCCCATGTAGTTTGTTCTTGTGTGGGCTTTGGAAAGCTGTAGTTGTGGAAACACCACCAGATTAATTCCTAACAGAAAAAAAAAAATTGAGCTGAGAACTAAAGAGACATTCACTTTTTCACTTAAAAAAATAGAGTATCTGTTTTATTTTTATACTCTGTTATTAACTTACCCATTGAGGCGAATTGAGTATGATTCTGAAAGTGAATGCGCTGCTGGGATGGCATTAACCAAGCCTGGAGGCACTGCATTCAGTCTAAACAGCACAGGAGGAGTACTGTGTTCTTTTTCCTCCCGAGGGACCTGTTGGTATAGAAAAGACAGTTTTTTGGCATGTATTAAATCAAGTAAATTTGTTCCATTGTTGCATGTCATATGATCAATGAATCAAACAATTTTCACACAAGGTATAAAATGCCTTTGTTTAAACTCTTGTGAAGGACACAACACAACATGTTTTGTCTCACTGTTGTAGCAGGGCTGCCATAGCTTAATCAGTTTGAGTAAGTGCTTCAGAACTGAAGCCCGCTCGTTAGTTTCAAACAGTAAAAGACAGTTTTCTTTGAGTGGACTAATGCTCCAGAGACAAAAGCTAGCACTCAGGTTGATGCTAACATCACTGTTCCTTCCAGAAGATATTGCAAAGACTCTCCTCCTTCAGGATCAGGAATACGACTGAGTTTCTGTAGTTTATCAGCTTGCTCTCATGTGGCTGAGCCATTGCAATGAAAGAGTACATGCTTGAATGCTGTCCCAAACAATTGTTGAAAGGTATGGGGATGGCTTTTGGCAGCAGGTCTCTCGTAGAAAACTGAATTTGAGAGCAGAACTTTAGAAGCCTTTCCAAACATAGACCTGCAAAACAAAGGCACGTGGTGTGTAAATATGGGTAGTGGAATGTTATTTTTTTTGAAGACTTTTCAGACAGTGAAAACAAGGCAGAAAGAGAAATGAGAGGAACATCAGAAAGGAAACAATAGACATAAAAAGCATAAAAGCTCTGTTAGCAAGGGAAGGCTGAGAAAGAAGGAATAAATAATTTGGAATGAGTGCTACCTAGAAAAGGACTGGTAAACAGGACACTACTGTTTTGATTCCTGCAGCATGTGGATCACTTGACTTTATATGATCTTTGCAAATGGGGACAGATGCAGTAAAAATACTTTGCTCTGTCATCCATCTACTATCTTGATACATTCAAATATCTAAGATCCTGAAGTCTGCCAACATCTTCAGGTCAGAGAGGAGAGACGGCAGTTGGGAGATGTTTGAGGAGCTCAAAAAAATGTCCAATAAGTATTGTGGCTAAATCTGGAGTTTTCATAAGAAGAAATAGAATAATGAGTAAAGTTTTCCTAGAAAGGGCCAAAAAATGCTTATAGTAGTATCTGGATAGATGATGAAGACCAGATGTGAAGCAGAATGTGATAAGTTTGGATGGATTTGTGGCTCCTCCTGTTAAAAAGAAGTTCAGTGAAACACAGACTAGAAAAGCTCTGAGATTTCTCAGAAGAGATAACTTTGTCAAGGTGTTAAGAAAGGAAAAGAACTTGAGTGAAATCGGGCGTTTATCGAATTCTTCTCTTTGGAAATCCCTGCATTGCTTTTAAATAAGTCCTAGTAATGCAGTAGCATAAAACTGTCTTAATGTAATTGATTCTATTCTATATCATAGCTCAGTTAAGCAACTGGACTGGTCAACCACGTCAAGCAATACTACTGAATCTATTCAGTGAAAAGGCTTGTGCCACCAAGGTGGTAATGCAAGCACTGAATACGGGTTTTGGGTCAGGCACCAATTTTGGTGTAGCTAAATACTAGGAAGGAAAAGTGGGAAACCAGCTGATTGGGTGTGATCCAATATATTGCAGCTTGAGATCTTCCACTTTTATGATCTAACTTTCTGGACAATAGGTGTCCAAGTGCAGTTGCTCAGTTGTGATTGAATTTGCAGGAGAAAACCAGAAATGTCCCTAGGAAAGAAAATTAAAGGTTGCTGTGATGGAACTAGGAAACCACTTTTGTATGGTGATTTACAGAAATAAAACAGGTCATGAAAATGAGGAAGTGTCAGTGATGCAAAAAAACTGGGGGGAACAATTCAGTTTGATGCTGGCCTTGTGGAAAAAATTGGTCTACAAGAACATGTAAAAAATACATGTGTGAAGAGGAGCAAAGCATCATAAGATGCTGCCCCCTTTCAGTTCAAGGAACAGACAGCAATGAAAGTTTTTTTTTTTTTTTTTTTTTTTTTAAAAAAAAAAGGCCAGACATGACCAACTCACAGATTCAAGCATTAAAATCTCTTGTCATGTTGGTCAAATGAAGGAATTGTGATGTGTAGATGACTGGGTGTTATTTAGTTTAGTGATTGTCTTTTTCTAGCTGATAATTTGTAGCACTTCAAAGGGCACAAGGCATAATAATAGCATTTAAACTGTTGCTTCTGATGAAACATTAAAGAGAATATCTGAATCTTATTTTAAAACCTGGAGTAATAGCTCTGAAAGTTCAAATGCTTTCCATTCTAATTGAAAAACTCAGCAGTTTCCAAATTCCAGGTCAGTTCTTGGATCAATAGTATGTTATCAGAAAGCTTGTCCAGAGGTTTTATGTTGAGTTGTGTAAGGTGCAGGAATAAGCTTACCAAAACAATTATTAATTCCAGTAAGTATTATTACTATTATCTAAAATATATTGCGTGGTGGGGGGGAAAAAAAAAACCCACATTTTTAGGGTAATCTAGGAAGATTCAGATAACTGTCTTATTTGGTTATTTATATTGTGTGTCAAAATTCCCTAGGCAGTACTGGCAACTTTTTCCGTGTATCTGTGTACGTACTCAACCTGTTCTTTACTTTTCCTTTCTAACTACATGTTTCTTGCTGTTATAACAGCTCTACACATGTAGACCATAGGTCACTGTGAGCTGCTAGGATAATGCTCTCCATATGTCAAGACGTTTGCAAAGAAACAGATTTGAAACACTTTCGGACTGGAGATTTTTGAAATCTCTTTGACTGCAACCACACAAGTGCTGGATTAATGGCCAGGTCACTTTAATCATTTTCAGTACATTGCTTCTCAGGTAGAAACCAAGAAGCAGGTAAAATCGTGTCTTCACTGAAGCTGTGACAGGGATTACAGTGTTTTAAGCAGTGTTGGTACCTGCTTCTTGCTAATGGTAGTATCTTAATTTGTAGTTCCTGCCAGGACTTGGTCTCATATGTTTTCTGATCACATCTGTTCAAAACTAGTGGACTAGCTGGCAAAGGAGTAGAAATTCTTTCGACAGCTCTTTGAATAAGGATCAGCTACTTTTAATTTACCGTTGAGTAAATACATTTACACGGCATTACCACAGCACAGGTGATGTACCCTGAAGGTTCATAACCCAGTTTACCCTGCACTAACATGCTCGTATATCCGCATTTTAATTTTATGGTAGCCACTTTATTATGTGAATCAGCTGTAATTAGCATTAAGAATACATTTGTATCATATAAGGGAAACAAACCCTATTTCAAGAAATTTTTTCTAGGTTATATATTATTATGGTGAAACAAACAATTCTGTAACCTCCTCTGGGTGCTTAGCAAACAACATTTCTAATTAAAGAAGTTTTGCTCGCTCCTTATTCTCCTTTGTATTACACAAGTTGTTGGAGCAGAAAACGGTTATTAAAGCCAGGAACGTGCCTAATAACTGGTGTGATAGAAAAGCAAATTGGTAGCTCAGTACTTTTTTAAAACAGCTGTAAAGTTTTTACTTGGTAGCAGAAGTCAATTGATTTTTTCCTTTCTTCCCTGCTTTGCTTTTGGTCTGTGGTCCGAGAGGTTGTGTGGGTTTTCTTGTTTGTTTTTTTCTCTCTCACAGCTGTCTGCAAAAGAGCCAGGTTCAGCAGCGCACACCTGTGTAAGCATTTGAGGTAGAATGGTGCGAATTAGCCAAGCTTCTCAGCTATAATTGTTATGCGCCGAGGTGACTGAGGAGGGAGCTGCTACTGGGAAGGGTTTCCTTGCCACATAAACTATAAATATTTTTAAAACATCTACATCCTGGCTTTTTCACTAAATGACAGTATTGTCATTAGGCTCCTTGTAGAAAGCCATGTAGGGTTTTTACTGTATTGTCCAACTCGGTTCTCAGCAGAACTCTGCTTCTATTCTGAGAGGCTTTGTGTCACTTTTATACATTCACTTATGGCATCAGTATGAGATCATCAATAGCTGTTGAACTTGAAATAAAAGCAGAACTTTCCAGAGTATGCTTGTCTATCTATTATCACTGTAACTTTAAATTTCAGATGAATTCAAAATAAGTGATGTTTTAATTTTAAATGGTGAAATCTGAAATTTTGTTGGAAACGTACTTATGCCTCATTAACTAACTATGCTTTGTTTTTGACTTCACTTTCACTTAAGCAAAATGATGTAATAGTAGACTTTTCACCTGGAAACATCTCTACGAAACAAAGCTTTATCTGTTCTCTTGTAGTCAGAGCCATAGAAAATCAGGGACTGCTGTGTGACCATGGCAGAAAGTGTATCTTTTTTCCCAGGTTTTCTGAATATGACTTCAGGAAGAAAATGAAATGGGAATAGGGTGAGTACCTTAAAATTCTCAGTGCTGTGACTGCTTTCAGGTTCTATTTATTACTTGTTTTTGTAGCTACAGAAATGGAACTTCTCTCCTGCTTTACAGTCCTGGGTATGTACCTTAGACTATTCTTTACCCAAGAGGTAGGTTTCTGGAGCCATAGAGCATGCAAGACAGAACAGCAGCCATTGAAGTCCATCTCGTTAGTAAGGATTGCTCAGTTTATGACTACACTGCTGGGAGGGAAATGCCAGGTATTGTACTGGTGTTTATTGAGTACTTTTTCTGGGATATTTGAAATGGAAGCAAACTCAAGTGGTAGAAAGTCCAAAAAAACTGTGAGTGAGGACTGAAAGCCTCGCTGAAGAGGTGATGATTTTTATCTAGAAGTTAACAGACACACTCTTAAGTAGAAGCTGCTTTCAAAATACAGTCCACAGAGGAATGTAGAGTTTCTATGGAAAATGATATTTGTAGATAAACTAAATTCATGGAAAACTTAACCTTTAATGTGCTAGTTCTGACTGCATGTTTTTGTGTCAGTAGCTATGCATACAAACTACTGCAAGAAAGTCAAAGCCTTGCCTTTGGGGAGAAGTCTTAGTTTCTTCCTGTTCGAATGCACTCGAAGGAATAGAGTTGAAGCAGGTAGTTTCTCAGAAAGGTGGCTGTTACTAACTATATTTGAGCACCACCTTGGCCTCAGAATGAGAATTGCTCTTGGGGAGAATGACTGCTTTGCCAAAAGCAGAAAAACTGTTTTCTGGGATTAGCAGCAACTGCTGCTGCTACTGTTATCTGGCTTTTGTATTTTTGCTGGCAAAAGCTACAGCCCTGCTTTATTTAATTCCAGTCAGATAGACTGATTTGGTTCTGTGATGTAGTGGAGTCATGTTATTTATGGCTGGTGATTGTCATATAGAACAATTCATTAAGCTCCTAGATCAGTTGATTGCCAATTATTCTCTTTTAACTTATTCTTGTGTGCACTCTTATTGCTATCTTAAAGATGTTACAACTGACCCAAGCTGCTCGTTTTTATTTTATCTTGTTTGTTACCAAAGATATTATTTTTCACTGCCAATTTTGGCTGAAAGCTTCATGGTATGTGGAAGAAATTTTACTTGCAAAAACCTGTCCCAGTACAAAATGGTTTTAGAGGGATATGATGTAGCCCTTCTTTCAGATTCTAACCATTGAAAGGGTCAGCACACTCCTACATAACACGATGTTATTAGTAGATGTGATTTTCCTTATTGACACGTTATTATCTTGGTTACAGGTAGCTGGAGTTTGTCCAGTGGACTGTCAGGGATAAATATGAATGTCTTATATTAACAAACTCAAGTGCATTTTCAGGTTTGATCACTGTGACCTATTCCGACTTAGCTGACTTGACTGGGAAAATCTTCTGGTTTTGCAGTACTATGGCTTAGTTCAGTTCAGATGTTACAGATCCAATTTGCCCATGTGTAGTATTATTATCAGACAGAAAGAGAAAATGTGAAAGAAAAGACAAAACCAAAATGAAACTTAACCCAATCTACAAAACATGATTCTGTGTACAAATGTGTATCTGATGCAACATCTATGCCTTTACTGTGGATGCACAAAGTATGCAACAGTGCAGTATAGGTTCCAGTGACTAGTGGTTCTTTCTGTATTTCTTTTCCTTTCTCTTTAATTTTTTTAGTATGACAGGGGCACTTGCAAAAATTAAGGAAAAAAAAAAACACTTGGCTTTGGCAGGCATAATGTGGGCAGAGAGTACAAAATTCCACACACAGCTGTGCCAGTGTACTTCAGCCTTAGCTTACAGCATTTCCTGCTTTTCCAGAACTGGGCCTGTCTTACAGAGATTGCCAGTCATTACGCTTCTGATGGTTTTGTGCTGTGCACAAAGGGGAATAGAATGAAACCAGCAGACTAATTTTAGTTTATGATCTTTAGTTTTGAATCCAGGTCTGCAGAAGTGAAAGATTAATGTATTATCTCACTGAAAATTTGAGCCTGTTCTCCAGCTGGACTTTCTTGACCACCTGCTAACTTGTTGATATGGTGAGAGATTAGGTCCTTTGGGTCCAATTCTGACCTCATGTATACTGGTGTAACTTGTTTTGTAAAATCAGTTTTAATTGTGTACTTTAAATTTCAGCAAGGCCTAGATCTGTGTGCATTTTTATTACTTTCTATAATGCCATAGTACATTTGTCTTGACTGTCTCATTTTTTTTCCTTCCAGTTTCTCAGTTTCTTAAATAATTCTTTATCTACTAGTCTTGTTTATCATGGTACCACCATAGAATGATCTCCTGTGTTATGTCTGCGTGCTGTTTTGCTCTTTCAGTGATCTAGAATGCACCTAAAATTCTGCTCTCATCTTGTTATTATTCTTTTGTCTTTTCTATAATATTTCTTGGCAATAATTTACACATGAGATATTACATCCTGTTACACTTCAGGAAAGAGTATTGGTTGTACAAGAGACTTCTGGAAATGGGGCTGTGATCCACTCACAGGCCAGCCAGCTACCTTATTCAAATCCTTTGAAGCTCTGTGTGATTCCTGAATGGAATTTCTCTGCTCCCAGGTGCTTGACGTTATTTTAAGCAAGTCCCAAGTCTTGCTCAGAGCAAGAGGCTCAAACTGCCTACTGGGCAAGCCACTGACATGGAATGGTTTCATTTCCTTGATCTGGCACAGTTTTCCTCTGCAGTTTTGAACATATCATTTAATTGCTAAAAGCCTGAATTTTCTTATCTGTATGCTGTCAAGAGATAACAGTGCCTCCTTGCATTCTAGTATCAGTAGAAGGAGGTGCACTCAAATTTGCTTGGCAAAACAAAGACCTTGTTGTCTCAGAAGGGCTCAATCTCTGCATACCATCAGCTCTGGTGTCTTGTCCGGTGTATGCAAAGGCTCTCAGAAGGATTTTCAGCAGTTAATTACAAATTTTCTTGACTGTTTAGAGGCAGGAAGATAAGAAGTAGTTTAGTGTAATAATCTTCTACTCTAAAGGCTCCTATAAAATTGTCTGCAGTAGTGGAATTTTTAAAATGCGTTTCTAAGATTTTCTTAGTTATAACTAATATTTACTTACGTGGAATAGAATGATCTTTTTCCTTTAGTCTTAACCTGGCACTACTCTATTAGATTACATTTCCCAGGATACATTCCCACATAAACAATTATAAATGCTCATTCATGACCTGAATAAAATTCAGGTACCTGTGTTGTTTTCCAACTTGGGTGAGAAAAGAGCTTAAAAAAAAAAGCCCTAAGAGCTGAGTGCTAGAGTGCCATCTAGTGCCCCATTAATCAACGCATTTACTGCAACCTCTGCGTTTTTCCTGCTCACTCTTATGCCTGTTCTCAAAGGGCTTGCTTGGAAAAGCTTATTGCAAGTCCTGAAAGTCATTAATTGATGATTGAGCCTTCTGCTGACTCGAAGTGCTGAGCAATGGCATGGAAGAGAAAGCTGAAACCATTTTCCCCGTGAACTTTTACATGGTTTGGGTGAATTTACAGTGAGATTCTTGAGTTGCAAAGATACATACGTGTCACATATGCTTATGTGAAGAGTCATGGTCAGTTAAACTTAAAGGGTCTGATTCTTCACTTCATAATGTTGACTGAAAATTAAAAGATTATGAAGTTCTGATGCAGAAGCAAAGTGAATAAAAAGAGAACAAAACTATTATGCTTCAGTTAAAAGTAACCTAGGAGTTTGGACGCTAATACAAACTGGAGGAAACTTTTGAGTCTGTAGTATAATCTGAACTTCCAAGTGCTGCAACTTCTCTTGGTGTCTTGGTGGGTCTGCCCATGAGCTCCTTACAAAGAAACTCTTGAATTGGGAAAACTTAAACATACGAACAAAAAAACCCATCCAACTTTAAAGAAAAAAAATAAAACTTTGAGAGTGTCTCATAGATTGATATCAGTTTAGCAGTTGCTTAAGTTATTATGCACTGATTAATTCAATTTTAATTTTTTTTGGTTTGTGGGTGAAATAATGAGCTAAACATGACTTAAGGGTATGAGACTGGACTTAGATAATCACAGAGATCTTGGTTCTGATCTGCAATCAGGATGTGGTATCAGGATGACAGTACTAATTTCAAATAAGTTTGAACTTTTTATTAGCTAGTGCTGTTGCACATGGTGATGGAACCGGTGGTGCATTTAAAGCAGAATCTTACAAAATTGTACAGACATGACTATTTCTGTGGAGTCAATTTCTTTTTTATGAAAGAAATTATAGTGGAAGGAAAATATGAAAGTTCCTTTATCATCTCTTCAATGTATTTTATCTCTCTTTTTTGAAAGCTCTGATCTTAAAAATACTGTTCGAAATTACTTTTCTCATAATTATTCAATGAGGGGTATTTGAATTGCAGATTGAAAGCTTCACTGTGGTCTGACATTGCATGTTTCTGTGTGTTTACTTTTTAACTGGGCTGTTCCCATGCTCAGTTTTTCTTTCCTTCTCTATTCCTAAGAAATGTCTCTGAAAAATGAAGTAAAAGTCCTTCCTTGAGAGAAGTGGTCACTGGCCCATTAAAGTGGAGCCTCCCCTGCCTCATCCTGGCAAGCAGAATGTTTTTCAGACTGAGAAGTTCCCCACTCATGCCAAATAACCACTATGGGATTTCTAAGACCCTAATAGCTTTTGAAAAAAAGTTAGTATTTAAGCTCTGGCTCTGGAATTGTTTCCCAAGTAGACCTCTGTAGAAGCAAACAGCAAACCTTGTCTTTTGACAGTCTTCAAGCTTTTACTTTAAGCTTCTGTTCTTAGACACTTTCTAAGAGGTAATATCTGGTAGGATCTGAGTGTCATATAAGCACTAAGGCTGCATACTTTGTATTAACTGACTGAGTGACTGCAAGTGAATGACTTTTTTCACCAATACAAAGTAAGAATTAAAGTACTTGGATGATAATTTATTTTGCATGGATCTGTCTTTTTCTTGGTATACAAGAGCTAACATAACAGAGATACAACTCTAGTCTGAGTCCTGAAGTGTTACCACGGTCAGTTGCTGTGCTGAAAGTAATGCTGCATTCATCAGGTGTGGGATGGGGCTTCATACTCGGATATCATGATGAAACTTCAAAAGTAATTAGCATAAAATGAGATAATTCTCACAGGGGTGTTTTGGCTAAAGGTCCAACTATGAAAGCTTTCACATAATTCAAGTGGAAGAATATCTATATTTTGCAGTGATGAATGCATCACAAGCAGTTACGATTTTTTTAACATCCCATCCCCAGTAAACAGCCAGAATTCCTCATTTGTTCAAGTCACCTGTGGCATGGAATAACCATTGGGTGCATGTACTTGGATACAATTTTATTTGGATACTTATTCATTTGGAGCAAGTTGCTGAAAGTTACGAAAATCAAGGTGTCTGAGACATTATCATCATAACAAGGGAAGGGAATTAGCGAGGGCTTTGGACTACTGCTGAATGAATTTGGCTGGTAGTTTATGTCAAAAGAACCGAAGACTTCAATTTTTTTTAACATTAAACTATGAGATTGTCTTCAGGGTTACACCATGTTACACACAACACTGCATAGCCAGGGAGTAATAATGTAGGCCTAATGAAGGCTGGAATGGAACTCCATGAAGTCTTTTCTTTATGCTGAGTAGACAGACATCCTGACAGTTGGAGAAGGGTTATGAGTACAAGTCTATTAAATGTGGTCTTTGAGATGTATCAGGCCAGTGTGAGTACAAAGCCTTTTGGGGAAGAAGAGCGAGTTGCACCAGTGAATGCCTGGTCCTGTGGCTCCCATCTGCAGGTGAAGTCGGGCCGGGGATGATTATGGAGCAGGTTGCTGTGACAGAGCTCCGTGATGTGTAAAAGCCAAACTATTCTGTGAGGAGATTTGTGATTGTTTGGGGTAAGGAAGACAAAGAATCTTATCAGAGCTAGGTTAAAGGTGTATCAGAATTCCTTTACTTCATAGTATTCTGCTCTGCGTGGGCAGCTCAGCACACCTAAGTGCTCCAAGCTGGCACTGTTGTATTCAGCAATGCTTTTTTTCATTTGCTCTCCAGTGGCAGGTCTCAGTTGGGAATGGAAACTGTGCTCTGGCAAACTTTCCTGTGCAAATGACTGTTAAGCTGAAAGTGAGGCTCACTGAGCTTGAGATTAGAACTACACATGACTTTGGCCTTGCTGAAACTGAAAAATCAGTCTGTCTCAGCCACCCGAAGCCTCACTGACTTTGGTGGTTTAACTACAGTTAGTTTGCAAGTCTGTTTTTGGATATTAAAGAGGCTTGTATTATGTTGTTGCAGCATTCATTTCAAGACAGAATTGATGAATAGAATATTCTTGTTTATAGGAAATGGAAACCGCCTCTGATTTTCTTGGAAGTTTATCTAATGAATTCTATCTTTCTGAGAATATCCCACTTTTCTTTTTTGCCTTAATCTTTGCCCAAATGCAAGACACTTTCTTAATTTTCATAATGAGAAGTCGCGTTTTCCGTTATTTTCTTTTTCTGAAATCAACTGCTGTGCTAAAAGATTTTAATGAGGCACAAGGAAATTGTGGGCTCTGAATTATACAGGTTCTCTCCACTGAAAATTACATGCACTGAAACTTGCTCTTGGTTTAATGTTACTTTTTTTCAGAAGAAAAAGAAGTGAGTTGGTTTTTTTTTTGTTTTTTTGGGTTTTTTTTGTTGTTGTTGTTTGTTTGTTTTTGTTTTGTTTTTGTTTTTTTTCCAACCTGCTTTGGGTAAACCACATTGTGTTAAAGAAGTTGTGTTCCTATGGGGGAATACCTTCTACTTTGCTCTTACAGGTGACACGTTGTCGCCGCTCACTGGAACGGAAGTTCTGTGGATTGTAGAGAGTGGGGACATCCAAGTGTGACTAAAGTCTAATAGAGAAGGATTTTGAGAGCAGCTAAACTTAGATTGGGCATTGCCTTGCTTCTTTTTGATGGATTAATAGAGAGACGAAGGGTCTAGAAGGAAATTGTATCTCACACAGATTGTTTAATGCTAAAAAGTCCCACAGCGCTTCATACCAGCTGTTGAACACTCACCGAATCTACACAGTTGTTAACTACAAGAATATTGTAACAGGGAAAATAGTTGCCTTACTTGAAACATTGCAAGGCTTTACATTAATAGTCCTATTCTTAGAAAAAAACACCTGTGTTTTCTTCAGCTTCTGAACTTTCCCACTTCGGTGAATGCTTCTTATTTCAAAAATGTGCTAATGATGATTGAAGTAAGAAGATGGCAGAGAATGCCATTAAGTCATGATCATTATACGTGAATAGTCAAATGATAACTCCTTGAACAACATATTATTCTTAGAACCATGATAGGGTATTTTCTGAGCACTGAATTGGGGTGGAAAATGAAGGGCATTGTGTTGATAAAGAAGGGATGGAAACAAGATGAGAGCTACTCTAGGGAAGAATTTAATCTAAAATCATTGCATATAGCTGGTGCTGGATTCTGGCAGGCAGCCTTTCTTTAATAAAGATTAAAGTATGGGGATGCTTCCACATCTTTGACTGGTTAGCTCTAGAGAGAACTTCCAGGAGACTTGTCCCTGCAAAGATGACCAAATTGAATGAATCAGCAGGAATGAAGCGGTGCCATGCTATACAAAAAAGTAATTAAAAAATCATTAGTGACTTATTTAGCTTGTCCTGTCCTGAACTTTTGCAGGTCAAGAGGTTCTTTTGTGCGTATCCATTTCTTTTAAAGTGTGTACACAGCTTTCTTATTTTCTTGAATTGAAGAGGGGGGTTAGATGAGGAAATAGTCAGATACTGTGCCGAGAGTATTCCCTAATTGCACTTGACTGTAGGATCCCTGCAGCTGCAGATGTTACCAAACGTGGTATTGTTTAGTTGCTCCAAATGGTGTTTTTTTCACTGCTAGTACAGTTTGCTTTGGCTTGTTGATGAGTAGATATCTGTGGAAAGCAACAGTGCCCAGCCAGAGGCCTATTTTTGTCCCAAATCAATATAGCTTTGCAAATGCAGGTCCAGGATCAACAGAGATTCGTGGAAACTTTTGCTCTATACCTAGCACTAAGGGCTTTGTGCTCCCCACAAAATGTCTTGTCTTTCTAATCTGTGCGCTCAGACTAAAGCACAAGCCAGTTAAGGAGAAAGCAGGAGGGAATATAAAATCTTTGCAGTATTTCTGGAAGAAATGAGACGTTCTGGCACCTGTAGTATAATCCCTATTGAACTTTTCCACACTTTAGCTCAAGCACAGGTGTGCAGTCAACACACAGCTGCTACCAGATGGCTTTACATTTTCAAAGTTGTTTAAGGAAGAATCTAGAATAACATGGGAAGAAAATGCATTCTTATAAGAATCTTCTAAGAAAATGTTTTAAGAAAATAAATTCATAACAACAGCAAAAAGATCATATCGTAAGATCATATGCTATGATTGCAACATTTTTTTTCTATTTTTAATATGGAACTGAATGATGATGAAAGCTGGGTCCAGTAGGGAATGTTAGACGTAAAGAAAGTGGCGTGTCCTGTAAAGTACTGTTGGGATTAAGCTGGGAAAAGCGACTCACGACACCCCCTAGTCTTTCCATAACTGTTGGCAGATAAAGTGTGTTGGTCCATCCAGTCAGATGCAAAGCCCAAATACCAGTTTGGAAAGCATCTCTCAAGCTGCACTGCCTGCTTGTAGATGGGAATGGCACAGATGGCACTGGACTCTACCTTATTTAACTGTCCTGCTGTTGACACAAAAATTAATTACTTTAGCTTAGGCCTGAGGTCTTTGTTTTATCTGATGAAAAGCGAATGCCCAGGGAAAAATATTAAAATACTATTTTAGGGATATTTTTTCCCCAACATTCTCCCAAGAATTCTAGTTTCTTCACACAGATGGTGTCTATTCACGTGAAAACCCGCTCAATTTCTCTTTTGTAAACTTTTCTGGTCTTCCCTAGAATGTATAAAAATATATTTGATCACTCCAGATAATGCTGGCCTGTAAACTTACAAGCCTGTATCATAATATAGTATGAGAAAAATAACAGAGATTATGACAAATCCAAGAGAGACATTGAGATTGACTCAGCCGTGAAGAGGCTGATGCAATTCACTGTGAATAAATGCGTGTGGGGAAAACTGTAACACTACCTTTACCTGTAAACTAATAGGCTCAAAGATGATCATTACCACCTAAAAGTGAGATTTTGGGGTTGTGAGAATGCTTCATGGATATCTATTGCAGTGTGGCAACAGTGGGAAGGAGGGAAGTAGTTCAAGTATTGTGAACTGCAATTATACAATTAGAAATTATATCACATAATATTTTTTTTTTTTTTAATGGTGGATCTTTTAGTATCCCTGAGTTGAGTTATTTGATTGATAATTCTTTGGAAGGTGCTTCTATAAGAAAATGATTTTCCTTAATTTCAGAAAAAAAATAGGAATTATTTGCACTCCTTACAATTACTTTGGGACATGTCCTCAGTTGTGTATAAACTTCTACTGTTACAGCAGTACATGAATGTGTAAGTACCTAAACTGGAGTCTGTGTTAAACAGAAAAACACTTAAAGAGACATTATTAAAACGTAAGATGTATTCCAGAGTCCTTTGCTGAAGGCAAAGGCTGGAAGTAAGGCTGGAAATGAGTCTCTCCTTGAAAAACTACTAAACTTCTCATAATCTCTGTCAAAAATGATTTTGCAGTTTGCAATGTTAGTGAGAAACAGAGATAGAACCAAAATTACTGCATGTCACTTGTGATACTTTTATTTTCAATTCTTGCTTGTTTTTGTCTATTTTTATTGTTATTGGCTTCTTGCTTTGCTATGTTTGAATTCCGAATTGACTCAAAATAGATAAGACTTTCCAAAGTGTTTTTTTTTTTGTTGTTACTTTATTTCTTTTTGTTCTTGTTGTTTTTGTTTCTTGCAGTGGGGAAAGCACTGTTTCTGCATGCATTCAGCTACCAGTAACTTCAGTTATTCTCTTGTCTGGAGTGTTCCTGCAACTATCATTTTTTCTCTTCTCTAGAACTGACCGCTTTCTCAAATCTATCTTTGCAAGCAGACCACCCTCCTATTAAGCTTCTCATCAAATTGGGGAAAATGATAAAAAAATTAAAAAAAAAAAAAAAAAAAAAAAAAAAAAAAAAAAAAAAAAAAAAAAGGGGCAGCTTTCATCTTTTTATTCTGTTCTAACAGCCTCTCTAAACCCCCAGTAACTGAGGGGAAAACATATCTTCAATTGGAAAATAAGAAGCAACCTAAATTCTTATACGAGGCAGATGTACAGACTTGCCTAGAACAGTATCAAAAGAACTTGCTAATTTTTATTATTTTCACACAGTGGAATGCATTAAATTACGTCTCATAACTCTGAAATTGTTGTTGTTCATCTGTTACTGGAGATCAGTGGGAACATTATGTTTCCTGGTGCCCAATGCTCGGGGTTTTCATGGAAAGAGGGCAAACGCTTTCATTTTTCCAATTTTTATAGATTTTTTGGACAAAAAAGCTGGCAGAAATTGTTTTTCTCTTCAAATGAGTATTTGATTTGGCGTGGAATGCTCTGGCTTCTTTGCACTAGAAGCATTCCTCCAAAGAGATATAAACATGTGATTTATTAATCACTGGTATTTTATTTAAGAGATAAACTTCTGTCTTTCCGTCTTCATGTTCAGCATGTGGACTGTTTGCTTATTGTCACTGTTGAGGTTGGAATTAATATGATTAAATACAGGATTATTTCAGGCTTGGATGGATCCTGAAGCAAGACTGATTCAGGTGTTAACAGTAACTGGCATCTCAATAGTTGCAAAAATTTGGAAGCAAATCCTCCTCAACTGTAAAGAGATTTCAGCTAACTCCTGGAATCCTGGTTGATGCAGAAGTGAGGATGAGAATTCAGTGCCTGATTTGCTGATGCTAATTTATCACAAATACGTCTGATGCTTGTAGTTAACAGATGCAGTTAGTGCTCCACTTCATGGTGGGAATTGATGCCTGTGGTTTTCTTTTTAAACATGGAGGCTGATTCTCCTGCTTGATTATATCTGCTGAATATTTAGTACCTGGGAAAGAGATCCCTTTCTGACATACTGAATGTTGATATTAGTTTGGGATTTTTCTACTTTCTGGGTCAGACTGTGAAAGTCATAAAACTTAAATTTGTTTCCTAAGCCAGAAAGTTTGGGTTTTGTCTTCATGTAATGCACAGGCCTGGTAGCTTAGTGATAATGAATATTTGGTTAAAGTTCCATCTCATCCTCCTTCTGGCATGTGAACAGTCCTGGCAGTGGGAAGGGGAGCTTCTGGTGCCCTGCAGCATGAGCCCTGCAGCTAGCCATAGTCCATTTCTGTGTGGGACCAGTAGCTTTAAATCAAGAAAGATGAAGATGCTTCCTAGCGGCTGTTCTTAGCTTGTCATTTTTAGGAAACTGGTCCTGCTGTCTGAAGGCCTTCTTGCTAGTTTCAGAATCAAATGGGAGATGACCAACTGCCCTGTGGACCAGTATACTTGTGAGTACGTATTGGTGCATTTCACTTCAGCTGTGATATTTATATTCCCTTTCATTAATAACAAACAGAGAACAAAGTGTAATGGCTTTATGTTGCACTGGAGGAGGTTCAGGTTGGATAGTACGAAAAATTTATTCTCAGAAAGAGTGGTAATGCGTTGGAACAGGCTGACGGGAGGTGGAGGAGTCGCCATCCCTGGACGTGTTCAAGAAGCAGGGTCAGTGTGGCCTGAGTGATGTGGTTAGTGAGCATGCAGGGATGAGTTGGCAGCTGGACTAAATGATCTTAGTGGTCTTTTCCAACATGGATGATTCTATGGTTCTGTTCTGTCTTTTGGCCAGGGCTGGCACAGATCTAGTTTTGATTCAGATTTTCTCAAAGTTCACAAAGAAGGCATAATAGGTGGAAGAAAAATAAAATGTTTACATTTAAATGTTCACTAATCTGGAAAACAATTCAAATTTTTTTTCTGGTGTTCACTGCTCATTTTGGAGTACAAACTTGTTTACATTTATGGAACTTGTCACTGTTTCCTTTCAGTCGCTACTCTGAGGTTGGAGTGCTTTTTTATGGATAAGAGAATTTAAATAAGAAAAATTGAAGAGCTTCTATCTAATGTCAGAGCTGTAGTTATGATCAAAAACTTTTGAGTTCCGTTTCTGTGTTACTACATGGCACTTTTCTCCGCTGTGCTTTGATACACTTTTGCTGTTGAGGCGCAAAAAAAAAAAAAAAAAAAAAAATTGCTGAAAAAGCCTTTTCTTACCAAACTTCTTTTTTATATCTTCTGTTGTAACATCCTTATTTGGTTTGAAACTATTCCCCAACGTGGGACCCACTGACTGTGGAAATAACACTTCTACAACACATGTTATTATTAAAAAAAACCCACTGACTTGAGATAATGGAAGTGACTTGTGTGTGTAATGTTTTCACTTACTGGCAGAGGAGTGCTGCGGACTTGGGCCTAAGAAAACTATTGACCTGGACATTCACTGACCAGTTTTCCCGAGGATTCTGTGCAGGGTCTTTCATGACATTTTGGGTGTACCTCAAATTCTTGCCAAGCCCTTTGGAACAGCTCAAGAGAGCATTGATTGTATGCAGTCCTCTGCAGTAGGAGGTGCCAGAAGTATGAAGGTCTTTTTTAATATTTTCCACAGTGTCATAGAGCTATTAATGTAAATTACAAAAAGATTTTTTGATAATCAGGGCAAGGTTAAAAAAAGGAAAAAGTGGTGTAAGCCATATAAATCACTTGAATAAGCCACGTACAACAAATCCAGTGTTGGTGAAGCTAAGATCCTCAATCTGGCACAAGAAGTTGCACTTCACAATAAATGTTTGCTTGCTGCATTTGACAGTTGGGGCTCATCACAGACCTTCGCCGCTGTTCACATCCCTGAGGTCTGCAGCAATGCAGCACATTGATATTGGCATTTTTAAAAATAAAATTGAAAAACAATAGGGAGTTTGCTGCAGAAATAGTTAAATATTTGACCGTGTTTATTGCCAGCTTAGATAAAAATCAGATTTATTTCCTTCTGAAGAAAAATTCTTCAACACGTTATATGTGCACTGACACTCGTAGGTTTATTGCAGCCCATTGGAATAAGGGATCTCACATGTGTTGCAGTGGAGGGAACGTTTTAACCATTTGCTTCTGTTTGCCATCTGTTTTCTTTACCAACTCAGTACTCGTGTGAATTTCACAGCTGCAGATGGTATTTCCTAGGCCAAAAAGAACACAGGCATCACTGCCTCCTTCCATATGGCCAAATTAGTTACAGCAGAGAGCTGCAAGGTGTTTGCTCCTGCCTTAGGTGCTCCCCATAATGACTGTGTAGGACTCAGCCCCCATCCTCCCCTGAGGGTGGTTGGGGTGACTGGCAGTGGGGTATCTTGCATGGCAGCAGGTTGGTTTACTGCTACAAAGGAGCAGCTGAAATGTCTAATTCTTGTATAACTGGAGGAATTGCTTTTTTTTTTTTTCTCCCTCTGTAAAACTTGCTGTGAATCTATGCCTGTATTTCTTGGCATCTAAGCAGTTGATTTGGGACCTTCCAAATACAAATACTAAATTTAAGAACTAAGGGCTTTGTTGTATATGTTCTAGTAGAACGATTCTGTAACTTCTATTTTGTTTGATTTTGTGAAAGCTTGCTTCTGTGTGGGTTGGTTCATTCGAGATCTGAAATCTGTCACTTGCAGAAGTTCCACCTTAAAGACATGGTGCACATGAGAATGAAAGGAAAAGAAACAGCAGCCTGTGACCAGATAGCCACGAATGAATTTGCTGGCTGTACTGGCATGCATGGGACTCTTTTCTGCTTTGCTACACATTCCAGACCAAGATTCTGAGTGGTGATACCTGAAAACATAGGCAGCCTTTAGTGTGTCCAGCTGCTTGGCAGAGGAAAATAGAGTTCAGTCTACATGTAGACAGCTCAAGATAATTGCTTTCGTTTTCCTTTTCACTAGTTTCTTCTTCTCCGTTTACACTGAGCTTATCTTATAACTATAATGTAACTTGTAAGTTATCCACTAAGGCCATATAGATAGTTTTCAGTTTTCTCTCTCTTCCTCATTCCATCATAACCAAGGAACTATGGCTGCATAGCACTGGTTGTGTAATTATAACTTTTAAAATATCTTAATTCAGAATTAAGCGGAAAACATGGAATTCTTATGCTCATGTCTATGCACGTATACATTGTTCTGAGCTGTACCTGCAAAATGTCCTCAGGAAAACTTAAAAGAAAATGAATTAAGCACTGTTGTAGGATAAATGAGTTATCCTTTCATGAGTTAGATATCTTTCCCATCTGTTTTCAGTTCTTTGCACACGATCCCATGCCACAGACTGAGGAACAGAATAAGTTTGGTGTTAAAACTGTATCCTGCACAGTGCTGTTTCTTGACAAATGCCAATACCCTATGATGCTGGATCTTGAAGGATCTTGGCAGTGAATCAATGCAAGGAAACTGATTCTAGTTTTCATGGAGGAAGCCCAGTGTATCAGATGTGATTGATTAATGACATTACAAAGCATCAGGTGAGCCACAGATGCTTGAGAGCCTTTTCTTCAGAAAAATGCTCACAAATCTGACAAAAGATGACAGTTCCAGGGCTGTCCAGACTCTTGAAAGTACAAAACTCGGTTATGAGAAGAGCAATTTCCACGTGACTTTGGTCTGAAATGCTTTGAGCCTTGCATGTGATTGCACGTAAACCCATCCAGGCAAGGCTTAGTCTGTGGGTTGTGTTTAACAGCAGCCCTGGATCCAGAGTAGAGTGGTGTGTGCACCATGTAGGTGAGCAAAGTCCCCGCAGCCCTATTCTTCTGGATGCTGAGACCAGCTCAATTAAAGCTAGCTGTTGTGGATCTAAGGGTCCTGCAGTCAGAGCTGTTTTTATGACTTCAACCTTAAGAAAAAAAGATTACAGGAAGTCTAGCTTGAGACAGTAGCAATCTGCATTGAGAAACAACCTTTTATATAGTGTCTTGTCATTCTAGCTGTATTGTATAGCATGCAGATTTACAGTCAGATATTGATGTAGAAATGATATTCATATGCCATTTACTTCTGCTTTGTCTTGCATGTACTCTAGTACTGGTGCTGATCTGTGATGATTGGTTTTGTTTATGGTTTAATATTCATTATAACTGTTCTCAAAATACTGTGAGACCAAGTGCTGTTTAACATTCACGTAAGCAACCCAGCTCTGAGGTGTATGGTTTGTATCCGTATTGCTCTGACCAGAGCTGCGTTTTCTTTCTGTGGTGTCAGTGAACTGTTGGATCCAGGTGCAGGTTGGTGTTGAATTTTCCAATTAATTATCTAGTTCCACAGCCGCTTCTCCATCTGGCTCAGCAGGCAGTCTCTGTTCAACAGGGGCCCATGGTGAGTGTACCAATGTTTGACAGGCCGAAGTGAGATGTATTGGCAGGGCTATACTGGAATTGAAGAGTATTTACAGATGAAGACTGAGTAGATTGACATTGCTGTGTACAGTGGAAATTGTCCCTTGGCTGGCTGGCTTTATCCAGTCCATCGTTTGTGTGTGCTAAGGCTGGTGTAGGCTGGCTAGGTGGTGGCAGGAGGACAAGGGCTGGCACTGGCAGCCAGCAGCATTAATGATTGTAATCCCCTTGCACTGACTCATTCAGTGACCCTGGGTTAATCACTCGCCCTTCTCTTGCAGTCAGCTGCAGCTGTGAAAATGGGCAAAAGCAATACTTCATCAGCTTCCAGATGCTGAATCTGAACTGAGTTTTCCTGGGGTAGCAGCTCATACAGAGCATTCATTTCCATCGTAAGTTTAAAGAAAAATGGACAAAGGTGGATGGCTAACTTGTTAGTAATTTGTTAGGGAGTTGTCTCCATCTGACAGTGGGATTGTCATTATTGTAGTGTGTTTACTTATAAAAATGTATCTTAAACACTGAGTCTATTTTATAACATTCTATTACTGTAACATTCTGAAAAATGACTCGTGAGGTGCTTTTCATTTAAACCTTCTCGAAAAAGAGAATTATGTAGAGCAAAAAGTTATAAAACACTTCCATTTGACAGCTACAAGTTTGTCTCTGTGTTTGAACTGTAATATATCCTTGTATGAAAGCTTATATATTTTATTTATAGATATATGAAATTAGTTACTCATGTGCCATGGGGGACAATGAATACTGAAGGCTTCAGGCCAATATAAGAGTTGTCTGTAGTGTTAAGGAAGGCTGCTTTGTGTTGGTTCCGAAGTATTTTTTGAATAATTGTGGTTTGGAAAACCAAGTGCACATTGAGTTCGTTGCTGTTTTAACTGTGGATTTGATTATCAGATGAGAGCACATAAATTGGCACGTAGACTCTGGCATTTGAGCGATTAAATAGTCCCTTCAGAGAGCTATGATGTAAGATGAAGACAACTTGCACATAGGTCTAGAAGTTGGGAAGAAGAAACTGAAAAACTGCAGTTCAGACATAAAATAATCAGTGTTCTAAATAAGCTCACCTGAAATCCTGCCTATTTGTTAATGAACTTCTGATCCAAATTCACCTCTGATGGGCATCCTAAAAGCACAGTGTATAGTGTTTTGGTTTGGGCTTGTTGTCATTTTTGACTGCAGGCATTTGTGTACCGACCATGAAACTATCTAGAAACATTTCCCCTTCAGAAAGTATTGTCTCTGAAGTTGTATATAATATATAATGTTGCATGGTGTGGTTTCTCACAGAGATTTTTTTACATGGTACGTAATACTTGTTAACAGTCACATGATATCCATCCAGTTGGTAAGAGTGCAAGTCAGGGCTATCCCCTCAGGCAGGCTTCATTTAAACACTCTTCTTTGTGCCAAATTTCCAGGCATTTTTCTCTTCTAATGAATGCATGTGTTTTTAGAAGGGAGACCTTTGTGGCCCTTTGCTCCCCTTCCCCCCATTCTGAACCACTTTCAGGGCTGTGTATAGCAAGGGATTTTTACTCAAACGTTGCTCTGAAGAGTTTCAGAAAACCTGTCAAAATGATTAAGAGTCTGAAATTCTATATTACGTTAATGTTTTTAAAGCATTTTATTCAACAGACAATATAACATGAAATATAACAAAAAAAATCAAATACCTGGCTCTTACATAACTCTACTTGAGGAGCTGCTGTCACTTTATTGAAAGCAAATATTTTGAGAAGTGTGTCTAGCTCTGCAACAGAGGAGAAAGTTTGAAATAGTCTGTGCTGGTGTCAAATCAGTTTTTAATAAACTGAGAACATTTATGGTTTTCAGTCTCTGTTATAAGGGTTTCTTGGGCAGATCTGACTGTATACTCACGCAGTTCATTTAAATACGACTTCAAGACCATCTGGGATTTTTAAGTTTGGGGTTTTTAAATATTCTGTTCCTTGCTGTGATGAGCAAGAAACTTCTTTGGAAATGTTTCATATTGGCTAAGCTGGCAGAGCCATCCGGCCCTTAAAGGGAAACTGATCCATTTACTACTTTTGCTCAAGCAGGGAGAAAAACCAAACAACTAGTAAAATAACAAAAGAAAACCCTACCCAAGTATTTAATGGCATAGAGTGTTAAGAAATAAAATGAGAAGTTCTAAGTAAAATGTACAAGAGATTAACTAATCTGATTTTTACAAACCCATTTGTAATTTGTTTTCTTCCCTACAGACTTTCATTTTTATATTTTGATTTGGTATTAGAGTAAAGATGTTGGACTCCTAAGAATCACTGTGGTGAGCATTGTGTTCCTGTAGCAGTTTGTATATGCTTTAACTCATATTCCACTAGAGAGAGAAATTCAGTTTGTCTTGTTTGGTTGTTAGAATTCATGCTGTTTCTGATGGAAGTTTTATACCCTGCCTTTCTGTGTGTCCATTTCTCTTAGTGTAAACTGAACCTTGGCAAACAAGGATAGAAGAATTCTGAAGGCATTTTGTCCACCTGTTCTGAGCAGATGGAACCAAGATACACCTGGTTTCTTTCCAGTGGTCTCAGCTCACCTGTTCTTAAAAGTCCTAGAGATGCTGTTCCAGTCTTCTATCAACAATGTAATTAATTAAACTGGAACCACTAGATAATTTCCTACATGTCTAATCTGAATATTTTGTGATGAAAAATCAGTCCTTTTTCTTCTCATCCTATTCATCCAGGACTCCTCCTGGATGTTTTCAGTAGTCTTGTGATGTATCTGAATGCAGTTAGCTTATGCCCCTCCATCCCTGTCTCTAGACTGCGTGATGGCACACGTTCTCTCTAAGCTTGTAATTTCAAGGGAATGAAGTGTCTGTATGTTATGTGGGAAAGAGAGGTTGAGTAAAGAAAAAATGTGTGAAGTAGTGTTCTTACCAAAAGGCACATACATAGAATTCTAATGTTACTCATTCTGAGGGATCGTCTTGCCTACTAGTTGGCTCACCATTACCAGCTGCTCAACAGGTATAAACTTTTCTCCTGCTGCCTCTTGGACAGCCAAATGGGAAAGCAGTCTGGATGGAAGCTGGAGAGCATAGGAGGCTGGTGTGGAAAAGGAAGAAAAGAGGATGATGGAACAAGAACTTAAAGGAAGTATATGCTGAAGTTACTATGGAAATAGAATAGAGGAAATAGAAGGAAAGGAGAAAAGAATAGTTTCATTCTGTTGGTCATCAAACTGCTAATATTAAGATTTGTCTTAAGCAAGCATGGGAGTCTGGTATGCATCCTGAGACATAAAATTCCTGAATTTTCCTTATGTCATTCCACAGTCTGACCTGGTCTATAACTATTCCATAATAGGATGTAAATTTCTTTGTATTGAGCATTAAGATTCAAAAGTTTTCTTCTATATTCTTTCCGTGCTGGAATGAAATAAAGGGGATCTGTAAATCAGGGTTTTCATTATTAAATTAGTGATCATTATGATGCAACATGAGTGAAAAACTTGCATACAGTTATCAGTCCATATCTTTTATTAGAAGAGGGAAAATTGTTGAATATCCTGCAGAAGAGCAGTCTGAAGAAAAAAATCACCGCAGTCGAACAAAAGTACTGAGATCTCGACACTGGTCTCACATAAGACTTGCCAAACTATTTCAGCATTCATATAATTGATACTTTTGTGTCTGTTGGAGAAATGTGCTGTTCTGTAGAGGATAAAGTCAGTCTCATAGTATGAACCTACTTCAGTTAGCACAACAGTCATTCAAGAGGACATTAGAGAACTGTACATACGAAGAGTAGACTTGCTGCCAGCAGTTTCAGTGATTTTGTGCATCATCTGTGATTTCCATTATGCTTTGTTAGGCTACAAACAGTTTGAGTTTAGCTAGCGTTATTTAGCACTCAGATTGCTAGAATGTCAATAACACTGTGTTGTCATGCTGTTAGGACGTTTTGCCTCTACTGTGTTATAATGATGTCCTTGAAAGTTATAACTTAATCCATTGCAATCTTTCCATCCTTTGTGCAGCAGGGATAACAGGAGTTGATGGTATTGCATTAAGTGCACGTGAGAAAGCTTGGTTACAAAGATTATTCTTTTCTCACTCAAAAGCTATGCTGGTTTTTGATCTTGTTTTTATTTCATGATTCTACTGTTTCTGAAGGAGCTGTTCTGAATCTCACTGAAATAAAAGCTAACGTCATTGGCAATGTCCAGTTTGCTTCAGATGTTTCTATGGCTGGCGCTATTCTGGATCCATCTTTGACCAGATTGGATCGAAAGAGAAGAGTGTTCGTGAATAGGTAGGTGATAACTCTTAAAGGCCGGCAAATATAATAGCATCTGGAAGTAGGAACATGGGTGAATTCTGAATTGTGCATCTTCAAACAAAGTTTTGACAGAAACTTCAGGAAAGATTTTTCAGTAAAGTTGACTGCATGGAAACAATGACACCTAGGTTTGTGCCAAAGCACAAAGTGGAAGGATGGAAAAGACCTGGGAAGATTAGCTCCTGTTAAATGGCAAATTAGATTGTACTGCCTGCCTGTAATAGCAGACTTACCTGCTGGAAAAAGTTCCATGAAGAGCACCGCAATCAGGAATCAGAAGATCAAAGAAGATTTATTTCCAAAGAAAAAAAGTCTAAGAAATGACTGTGTAAGAACCCTCCTGCAAAACTAAATAGAGTGGAATCAACAGGTATTCACCTCATGCCGGCACAACTCTTTTCACGGTGAGTTTAAGTATTTATAAATAGGTAACGGATCTACCAAAATATTTTTCACATTTTTTTACAGGCAAGGAAAGAATGTGCAAAATGCACTTCTAAATTGTTTTGGCAAACAATCCCAAGTAGCTTAACTGTGGGGAACAGTGATTGACTGAGGTCAGGAATGAGGTTTCGTTTTTCTGAGTTTTCCATTTAAACCACTAAACCGTAGTCCTGAAAAAAGGCTAATAAATAACACGGTAGACTTCTGTGTTCTGGATTATAGGCATTACAGTATGAGTCCTTACAGGAAAGAGGGACAGGTGAAACAAGCAAATTAAATTATCTGGAGTCTTGCCAGATGAATGTAAAAGAAAATAATGCTGTGAATTGTTGGAGAGCTCTGGCCAGACTGGAAAATGGTATACATGCCTGTGTAAGGAAGCATTTGCCTGGCTATTAGTGTCTGGACCTAGAGCTTAAATATTTAATCTAGGGATCTGCACGATTAGACATTTTCACATTATTTTAACTAAGCAGGATGCTGAAATATCTGTCCTGCTCTACACTCACTGAGTATGAGGTAGATGATCAGAGCATGGGAATGGCACAGACTGCACAACCAACAGCATGAATGAAATTATTCAGGAGCTTGTGATCTACTGGAGAGAGAGCCTTGGAAAGGCTGAGACAGCATCCTGGGTACAAATATGCTGCACGGAGAGCCTCTGTAGTTCATTGTTAATCATGCGTGCTCTTGCTGTCTGGTTCCATTCCTTTTAGAATCTTTTTTAATTCTAATATTTTATTTTACTTGTCTGTCAGTTCATACAGGCTAAATACTGGCAAAGATAAACTCTGAATTTGACCATTTAAAGCTGTCCTTCTATTCCTTTGGTTTCTGTATTTCTGTGTTTGCCAACCAATTTATTACGGCTATTAAAGATTAATTAGGCAGCATTGACTTTGAAAAGGTATTTAAGTGCTAGTAATTCTTATGAGATTTTGGTGGTCATTTCCTTCACATACATGTACTTCCTCTGGTATAACTCTTATCTAAAGATGGCTTCACTGGAAAAAAATTCATTCAATTTTTTCTACTCTGGAAATAGTGTTTCTAACAGTTATCCAAACTCAGTAAAACTAAATGACAGTAGTAATACTAATGAGCAATTAAGAGTTGAGAAGAGTTTTAAGAGGGGTGAGAAATTGATATTTAAAAAGGAAAAAAGTTTGTAGAAGATGACAAAAACAGAACAAAAATCCAAGGCTTTCACTCTCATAAAGGAGCACTGCTCATTAAGAGCCACTTTAAGGCATTTGCTGACCTTATCATAAATGAAAGGGCAGTGTGTGATCCAAATGTGGGAAGAGAGGGAATGCAAGAAACTGAATTTAGATAAAGGTTGACATTAAATGTCTGAGAAATGCATCACAGAGAATCAGAGTGCTGTGATATCAAGACTCCTGGAACTCTTAGTCTTTATTTTCTCACACAGACCAGATGCCAGCTCCAGCTTTTGCTTGTATTGGTTGCTTGAGGTGGTGTCATCCTCACTTTGACTCTGCAGCTGGGTAATTCCACTGTCTGCACCAGGTTTGCTACTAGGTAGTAGTTATTTCCATCTGATCTGCACTGGAAATGGGGCAGGCGGACTGAGACAGGCAGCAGTTTTGATACAACTTCTCCTGTTGAGCATTCTTATTTACAGAGTCTATGAAAAAGTCAATCGTGTTCTGGTCCTCTGAAAAGAAAAGCTTACAGATGTGATACAAAAGGATAGTTATTGTTCTTTCATGTTCCTCACTGTGGAAAGCAAAGTGAAACTCATGCCCCATAGGTCCAAGTGTTAATAATTTGAACCAAAAAGAGGGAATGCATACCCTGTATTCAGCATGCTGTGTCTTTCCAGCAATTCACATTTTTCTGCTACTTTTCCATTAAGAAATGTCTGCTGCACTGTGAAGTTTTGTCTCTGAACATTTGGAAATATTTTAATGCTGTTAAAATTGGAGGTTTCTGTTAACAGGCTGTGCTTTCCTCCCTCTTCAGTATCCTTGCACCTGTTTTGCCTTTGGCATTATGCACTGGATAATGAGGTTACCTCATAGACTATCTGGTGGCTTCAGGCTCTCTCACAGTCCAGCAGGATGCCTTTCCTCCCTTGTTAGGGATTTTTGGTGGATACAGGGGAGAGTGATGTGTAAGAACTCTTTTGTAAGCCTCTATGATACTATACTTTGTATTTCTTTGACCTGAGATTTTACTATCATGAATTGAAGGACAGATGTCTTTCAATAAGAAAAATGCCCATGTCTTGGTTTTGACGTGGCACAGAATTTCTGTGGGGGGGTGAGGAGCTCCACACCTTTTCGCACCAGTAGAAAAGCACATTCTTTGAGGTAGTACAGTTTTGTGAAACAGAGTTGGTTCTGGGCAGCTGATGGAACTAGAATAACAACAGGACGCGTCACCTTCATTTCTTTCTTAGCAGGAAGGGAAAGTGCATTATCTTTGCCTTGTTTCAAGCCATCAATGAGTACTGATGCCCTTCATTGCAGCGCTTCTTATTTTGTTTGTATATTGTAAAGATTAAAAAACAACACCTTGAATGCCATTTTATAAGAAGTTCCTTTTCCAGGTAGTACATTTGCATGTTTAGTGAATATGGGAATAATCTCTTAATATTTTAGAAACATTTTTTATTGAGGCATCTCATCTTACAGTTTACAGTGAATTTCTTTTATTATTTCAGTCTCCACTGCATACACTTAGAAATATGGAGAACAATGTTTACATCATGAAAAAAAAGATGACAAAACAAAATGCTTATAAACAGGTAACAGTAATAATAAGGTGCATTTTAATCTCTATACAGATACACTTTAAGTGTGTAGTAAGTGTGAGTACTGTAGATTTTTTAAATTCTTTTTTGCAATACTTTATATGCTGACAGCTGGATCAGTTGGAGACAGGAGTATTTTGGTGTCACTGAGCTCTTTGGGTGGTTTCTTATGTTACCCCTAAGTGCCACCTGGTAACACAGGCTGAACAGGAGGGGTACAGGGGACATGGTGCCTCTGTATGCACAGCTGCTAAGTGAAATAAAACTCTGAAGTTGCAGTAGCACAGGAATGTTCTTGCAGTGCTTTCTTGAGAGTAACATCTGTGATGTCCTGGCTGCCTCAGCGCTCTTGCAGTGCTGTAGCAAGTCCTCCCAGTTTTCTGCTGTGCTCCTGGGAGAAGTTTCCTTGGTGGCTTTGGGTGTGAGAATATTGTTTGTGCCTAAAGATTTTAAGTACAGTTCCTGGAAATGTGTATTGTAAGAAAGAAACTTGGAAAGAAGGAAAATGACATCAACTCTGAGGCTGGTTATTTCTACATTTCCTCAGGCAGGATCAACCTGTCAGTTGTAGCACTGTCCCAGGGACGTGTTATCAGTCTTTCTATGACCACAGCACTGAAATTGGTAGAGGAAAGAAGCAGCTGGGGTTGTGCCACCACAGTACACAGGCTATTTCCACCTGGTTTTTGGTGGCTACCTCCGCCTGTGACTGATGGTCGCTTGACTCGCTCACTAACTTTTTAATTCCTTATCAGCCTCTTCTAGGTGCTACACCTGAGGTACAGTAGGAAGCATATGAAAAGACCTACAAAGTAAACCTTGGAATGCTTTTAAAGTGCTGCCTAAAATTTGCTCCATTATTAACCACAAAAACCCAAACAACTTGACGGCAGCTAAATGACTTCCTGTAATGCTAATCAGATTGTCTGTCTAATTTATCTTAGTGGGAGCAGTGTCCAGGTTATCCTTAGCATATGGGCTAGTGCTGATTCAAGTCAAGATTTCTCACTTTGTGAAGGCGTGGACATCTACTGGGCTCTGCTGGCTGACACGAAGAAGTTTGGAAGAAAACCAACAATAAAAGAGAGAAAACTTTTTGCATGGAGAGGTGGAAAGGTCCTGGGGATGGAGAATTTCCTTCCTGTTGAAGTGAATATCAAAAAGCTTCTTGGTAAATTGTCTCAAAGGTCTCATAAAAGATCAATTTTTTTATTTTTTTTTTTTTATTTTTTTTAGACTGGTGTTCATCTTGAACTTCATTGCAACAGCATGACTGAAAGCAGAATTGTTCTTTATATTTCATAATAGAAACATTCTTCTATTCAAATAAAATAGCATTTTTTAAAAAATGGTTCTGCAACTTACCTGGACAAAGTTAGGAAGAAAACAAGACTATGCAAGGTTTTGCAGTTGTTTGGCTGTTTCAAGTTTCTCCTTCCCAGTGCATCATTCAGACCTTTGATTCTTCTGGGCAAGATTTGGAGTTAAGATTTTGTGTCACTCAATAATAAAAGATTACTGAAGTTCTTAGAATTTGGTGGAAAATGTAGGGGAAATTAAATCCATATGCTACACCCCGAGGCAGACCTATATTCCCCCAGTTTCCGTAAGCTCCTGAATTTCATAAACCACTTTTTTTCGTGTTAAAATTAAGACCATATTTAAGTTAGATAAGGTCACATGTTATTTTTCCCCCCCAGTGAAGATGTCAGGACTGAAATGATTTACAGTGGAAATAGACTTGTAGTAGGAGAATATCTGTTTATTGTTGCAGAAGAGTGGTGAGAGATAATATGGAGATGTGGATGGAGAAGTAACAGCATTACAGTACTCTGGGCTGATACTTTATTCTGGATGGGTTCCCTCACCTTTGAGGGTTTCATTTTATTGTAATACATTTATTATTATTTACTGATAAAGGATGTTGTTATCTAGGTCAGTCACATGTAGCATCCATAACGAGTGCTTAAGGGATACTGTGGCCTGTGTGCAGGATTCCTGCACACCCTGCAGCCTTGCCTGGAAAGGCCACTTTTGGTGTCAGAAGAGAATTAATGCAAATAATTCTCTTCTGGTATCATGTGCAATTATAATCATAGGGGGTTCTCATAGAGCAGAGTGGAAGAATGCTCCTTTTAATTGATGTTAAGGAAGATGTTGTATATTTTGGACATGGTTACTTTGTGAAGGTAGAAACGAGCTTTGTTGTTTTTACTTCTGCTTAGGTTTCCCAGATACTCAAAGTGGTGACTCAGTCCAGCCTAGATGTCTGGGAATCCAGATTTTATGATTCTATGAATCTGGAATGTGCTCCCTGTGCACACTGATCACCTCTACATCCTATGCACACTGAGCCCATTGCTGTGGGGAGGCATCAGCCCTCTTCCACGTGGAGGTAGAAGGAAAATATGCACTTGTTTGTAAGGATGATGTATCCTGAAGCTCAGATCTTGCTGCACATGTGTGCATATTATCTTCTAGGTGAAAGGGAATATTGCTTTCATGGCAACCTGAATAAAGCACAAGAATGTCATCAACTTGGGAGTCAGAATTGTTTTACGTCTGACTCAGTAAATTTCAACAATGCAGTTCAGTCTCCTGTGTTCTTTTTCCTTCCTACCTTCAGACTGGTTACAACATGGAATCTGTAGGGAAGGTCTGTTTCTTACTATAGGTGCAGTGCCTTGCACAAGGAGAGAGGGACTACAGAGAAACTCTTGATCTGGGGAACGTTGTATACTAAATAGAACCAAAAAAATCAGGTGATGACACTTTTTGGGTTGAATTTTTTTTGAACTGAAGACCTAAAGGTGAAATCATCTGTATTGCATTACCCAGTGCTGCAGTATCCAGACATTCTACTTTCCATGTATTGACAGAGGACTACTTGAGTAGCATGCTGTGTTACGGAAAAACTCCTGCTTTGCCCACAAAGAAAGCTGAAACATTGCTTTGGAAAGCTGTTGTCGGGACTCTCTTTTCATGAGCTGATGCTAATCCTGAAGGATTTCTTAAGCATTTACTTTTTTCAAAAGGAAAAAAATCATTCCTTAATTTGAATGCTATAGCATTCAGTTGTACTTAATTCACAGGAAACAGTAAGAACTTGAAGTTTTTCCACAGATAAAGTGTTGAGAGTAGAAGTTAACAGTGCTATGTTGCTGACAAAACGGCTTGATGCTTGTTTGTGAGATTTGTCCAGGTTTTTTCTTCCTTTTCTTTTTTTCCCCTGACTTCTCACCACATTTCCTTCATTAAATGTCATCCATTCCACTTCTTGCTGTGCCTTCCCTCCTTCTTCTCTTCTTGCCCATTTCTTGTCCAGTCTTGTATTTACAGCACAGCTGTTGTTATGCTGCATGAGTCCTGCCTGCTATGTAGTCGCTATGTAATGCATGCATCAGTGTAAAGGCTTCCATTTAAGTGCCTTGGCCTGGAGTTATCACATCTTCTACCATAACACCTCATTAGTAATAGAAATCATAACTCTTCAAGCTCATTTAAATTTCAGGTGAAATTAAGCCCCCTTCTCTAAAATGAGATTATTTTCGACTGACATCTATTGTTCTAGCAGCCTCAGCGTTTTCAAACTGCTGCTAGTCTCATTTGCTTAAATGTCAAGTAGCTGTGCTGAGCCAGTTTCTCTTGTACTTAGTGCCTACCAACCACAGTCTCAGCATTTACTTGATAATTCCTCGTACCAGAGATCATAGAATTGTTTGTGTTAGAAGGGATCTCAGTGACCATCTAGTCCCATCCAACCTAGCTTTGGATGCTTTGAGGGGTGGAAGTGCCACCTACAGCATTAGATTCATGATTTTTTAAAATTCAAACTCACTGATTATTTTAATTGTTTACAGATGTGCTGCTGAGTTAGAAGATACAGTTTGCAATAATAACAGTTTATGCTTCAAAAGTTTGGGAGTTCAGGTTTGCTAATGGATAGAATAACCAGTAAGTCAGCTCTTCAGTTTAACTTCTAAAATATTTTATTCATTATACAGTTAAGAGTTCAAATGATGCTTTCTGTGACTATGTCTTGACTCTTTTTGTTCTAGTGAAAAATATGAACAAAAGCAAACTTAGAGTAATAGTCTTACAAAGTGAAAAGTTTTTTGTTTTTTTTTTTAATGTGGAATATTTTTTAGAAAAATATTCTTTTAGAAAAATATTCTTTTAGAAAACAATCTTCTTGCATTAGGGCTACGCTTTACTTGTGGAAATATGGTGTAAAAAAAAGGTATGGGAGTTGATCCTTTAGTTTATCTCCCCAGATTGAGCTATTTTTTCTGTCCTAATAATCACATGGACAGTCACTGCTCTTGATAAAGTGGAATTTTGATTGAAAAAGTCTGAGCCATAGAATGCTCTCTGTTAGCTACACCTGTGCAATGCCTAGAGTAGCCAAGTTCTTTCCCGTAATTCCAAAATAACTGTGAAACATATAAATTCCTAGACTTGACCTTTTTGTGCATTCCATACAATTTTGGCATAAGAACAGAGTTGCCTGAAGCCCAGACTTGTGCTGCAGTGTAACAGATCACGGGCAGAAGGACGATGCAAACGTTCTGTGCACTTGCACATTTATATCCATTTCTTCAGGGACCATAAACAGGAGGTTGAATGTTTTAATATACAACTGAACTTCTTCCCGTAAGCATGTAACTTCAAGGCCATTTGCCTCAGATGGTTATTCATGTCTCTGAACATGTGTAGTTGGATTGCACCTTGTTAATATTGGCGCTCTTGTTTGAAGTTTGGAACTTCCACACTTACGTCTTGAACAGAGGCAGGGTATGCGGGGTGTACCAAGATGGAATGTCATTCCTGCAGCCAGGTTCTTAGCAATTAAGACACACTTCTTGTTCTTAAAATTTGGAGATGGAGATAGTTGAACCTGTATGCTATCAAAATTGGAAGTAATTACTTGAGCTGTGTGGAATTATAACAGTTTAAGACAGTTTCAATGATACATGGATCAACTCAGTTTAAAAGCAGTGACTCAGAACGTTTGGCAGAGGCCAACAGCTCTGAAATTAAAGTATTGAAGAGTAGGTTGCAACAAGGCGCTTGAGATCTTTTGTTTCTTTTTCTTGAAGGAAGTAGCAGAGAGATCTATGAAAATGTGCTGCAAAGGCGATTGGGTTAAGCTATTAAAATCTGATTTAAAGAACATAACTTAAGACTTTCACCTTTTTAAAAAGGAATTAAGTGATGAGGTGGATTTTTTGTATCTTCAAAACACTAAGGATTGCTAGTTGCTGATTTATAAACTATAGGTACTTAAAGAGTTCTTAGATACTTAACAAGTTCTTTGCCTTGTTCTTCATGGCCAGTCAGGCTTCTCATGCCTCTTGTGTCCCTGAACTTTTAAGCAGGAGTTGAGGGACCAAAATCCCTCTCAGTGTAAGAGCAGAGCAAATCC
This sequence comes from Centrocercus urophasianus, assembly GCF_019232065.1. Classification (NCBI taxonomy): domain Eukaryota; kingdom Metazoa; phylum Chordata; class Aves; order Galliformes; family Phasianidae; genus Centrocercus; species Centrocercus urophasianus. The sequence goes on along the minus strand of NW_024884800.1, from coordinate 12,463,401 downwards.
AAGACCACCTCATAAGGTTGAATGTATGCAAGTCTGTGGAGCCAGATGAGGGGCATCCCAGGGTTCTGAAGAAGCTGGCTGCTCTCCATTGTTGAAGTATTGTGGTTGTCAGGCAAAGTTCCCACAGACTGGAAAAATGGAAACATTATTCCCATATTCAAGAAAATGAGAGAAATTAGGACCTGGGAAACTCCAAGTGGATGAGCCTCACCTCTGTGCCTGGGAAGATCACAGAGTGGATCCCCCTGGAAGAGATGTTAAACCACATGCAGCACGTGGAGGTGATCTGAGCACGGCTTTGCCAAGGGCGGATTGTGCCTGAGGAAAAGTGGGGTGTGAGCCAGCTGTGTGCGCTTGCAGCCCAGTAGGCCAACAGTATCCCAGGCTGCATCAACAGAGGGATGGCAGAAGGGGAGGGAGGGAATTGTCCCACTCTGATCTGCCTTGTGAGGCTCCATCTGCAGTACTGTGTCCTGATCTGGGGCCCCCAGCACAGGTAAGATGTGAAGTTGTTGGAGTAGGTCGAGAGCAGGGCATTGAGGATGCTCAGAGGGCTGGAGCACCTCTCTTATGAAGAAAGGCTGAGGGAGCTGGGGGTGTTCAGAGTGCAGAAGAGAAAGCTCTGAGGAGAACCTCATTGCTGCTTTCCAGTCCTTGGAGGGAGCTTACAGGTAGGAGAGGGCCTGATTTTTTTATATGGTCTGATAGCGTTAGGACAAGGGGGAATGGCATTAACTATAAGAGGGTAGATTTAGGTTAGTTGCTAGGAAGAAATTTTTTACTCGGAGGGCGTGAGGCGCTGGAACATGCTGCCCAGAGAGGTTGTGGATCCTCTATTACTAGAGACATTCAAGGCACAGTTGGGTGGGATCCTGGGCAACTTGATCTTGTGGTTGGCAACTTCCCATGGCAAAGGGGCTGGAACTAGATGATCTTTAAGGTCCCCTCCAACCTAAACCATTCTGTGAATAATTCAGCTACCTGGATATGTGTGTATGTAAAAGGGTTTCCTCAATTGCTGAGCAAAGTAAAAACTCCAGCACTTTTCTGTGCAGGTCCCTGTGGTAGTCTTTCTAACATTCTATTGGGGATGCTCAATAAAGTGGTAATATGCTGATGTCAAGATTAGCTTCACCCAGTGATGAGATGGGAAGAGAGCAGTGACTCTGTAAGAACATTTTGGGAGTGAGGTAGGATGGAAAGGTTGGGAATACTTATAGTGAAGGTATGTATTTATAATTAACAGATCTACATAGCTGATTCTTAGGTAGTTGTATGTCTGTAGTACAGCAGGGCACAATTTTTTTAGTTAACATAGTCATATGAAACACTCATATAACAAGTCTTCTGTGAAGAGTGGAAAACTTGACTGCATTTCTTGATCAGATTTCTGACAGGAGAGCTAGGGCTGTAAAATAAAGATCTGTTATTTTGAATATGCTCAGATGTAATGGTTCTTGGCTGAGCATCAATATCTGATTCCACTTCTTCTAAACAGCATTTGCTTCATTTCAGTAATGTTAAGAAAGCAACTCAGTAAGTTCTTTGACCAGCAGGTGCCTCTCCAGAAGTGAAGAGGTAAAACTCTACAGAGGACAGTACATCTACCATGTATTATTTTGGTCATAGACATTCTTCAGATAAAGTAAGAGGCAAATGGATTTAGGCCATCCCAATGACGAACTTTTGAGTGGCATTTGGGTGGGAAGTAGAGGTTAAAATGAAGTGAAATGAGGAGGGACCTGATACAGTCTAATTGAAAGAAACACCCTAAGAAGATTATTTTTATTGATTTATTAAGCGTATTTGAAGACTTTTTTAATATTCTGAAGAAAAAAATTCTAGCTTAAAGGCTGAAGCAGAATAAATAGAAGAAAAACTAGCAAGTGTCAGAGCATGGACCTGAGTTTCTGTAATCCCTTTGAATGACAGTACATACATGCCTTTCTCTGCTCTCCAGAAACAACTGCATTGAAATGTGTGCATTGGAGTATCCTCTTCTGATTTTAAAACAGGTACATAAACAAATCAGGAGTGGTGTTCTATGTCTCTTGGTAGGGAACTAACAGTAGTTTGATATTTGATAACTTGTTGATCAGTAAATGCTACCCAATTTAATACTAACTGAGCAGAGTAACTTGTATCAGTGGCTGAAAGGGAAATTACTTTCATTTGTGTGCTGAGAATCAGGTGAGAAGCGGTTACTTTGGCTCATTAATGCAGAGAGAAGTGAGTACTTGTGTATTGTAATTAGAATTTAAATATCTTTTGCATTTATATGAATGTAAATCTTAAGAACAAAACAAACAACTGTGCAGGTAAAAAGCAGACGAAGTAGATTTGAAAGAAAAAAATTTCTATTTATTGTCGTAGCATCTGTCTGTTTCTCTCCATGTTGTCACATCTACACAGTGCGGGTGAATGGGAAAGTTTGGTTTATTGTCCCATGTTCAATTACAGAAATCTACTATGTCTTACATGACCTATTTGGACAGCGTGTGCATACCACAAACCACGCCTTACATCTTTTGCAAGATTATCTGGTTCCTGTTTTGTCCATACTTTATCTTAAATATATTTCCTGGTGGAGTAGATTGGTACTTTCTGCCATTGAACTGTAGTTTTGTCTTTGTTGCCTTAGTTCTGCATAAACGTTAGTTTAAACTTTTTACGCGTTTTTAAATGTCCCAGGTATTTTGGCACCCCTTTCTTTCTTTCTGCCTTATGTGCTTGCTTTTGCATGTGTTTGCCTTGAATATGACTATCTTTTTTCTCCATAATTATTATAGAAAGCATGACTTCAGCTCTTTTGGCTTGTTCTGTTAATAGCATACCTGAATGCTTGGCAAAAAACATCATCATCCAATGAATACTGAACAGCTCCAGGTTTCTTTGGGTAGCCAAAGGAAATATAAAATTAATTAGCATCATCATTTAGGTCTTTACCTGCCTTGTAAAAGTGCACAAATGTTTGTACTATTTAGAGGCTTCTGGCAAACATTCTGTTCTGTTTGAGGATATCAGAAGTTTAAAAATAATGTACTCCTCAAATGCTGAAATTCAGCTGAACTGGTAAAAAGTTGGCAGTGAGTATTGGAGATTCTCTCTCCTACAGAGTTTTGAATATTCATTTGCAAAAGAAATTGCTTTTGAAGTGAAGGAGCTGCCAAAAATTAAAGCTATTAATAAAAAATTTTAATACTGACCTATGCTTTCATATTTGAGGAGAATGGGCTACCTTGGTATTGTAGCTGATTTTTTGTGTCAGGTTACATTTGGGCACTGATGGTTTTCACTACAAAAAAAAAAAAAAAAAAAAAAAAAAAGAGGGAAGGAAATCCCACAAGAGTTGCAATTCTTTGGAAGCGCCTTAAAATGATTTTTAAATTAATCTTTAATTATTAATCATTAAATTATTTTCCATACCACATTTTCCATATGTTAATGCAGAAATAATTATTAAATATAGAATCATAGTGTCACGAAGGTTGGAAAAGACCTCCAAGATCACCCCTTCCACCTGCTACCTATATTTCCCCACTAAACCACGTCCTGTAGTACAACATCTAAACGTTTCTTGAATACTTCCAGGGATGGTGATTCAGCCACCTCCCTGGGCAGCCTGTTCCAGTTCTTGACCACTCTTTTCAGAGAATACACTTTTCCTAATGTCCAGCCTATACTGAACCCAACTTGAGGCCATTCCCTCTGGTCTTGTCACAAGAGGCCAACCCTCAGCTTGCCACGACCTCTTTTCAGGGAGTTGTGGAGATGTATGAGGTCTCCCTGGAGCCTCCTCTTCTCCAGATTAAACAGTCACAGTTCCCATGAGGGAAACTAGAGTAATTGTATGTGTTGGGGGAAGAAAAACATTGGTGACACTTTTTTTGGCACAGTTTCACTTTCTAGGCCTTTCATGCATTATTTGAAAGTAATGAGACTGGAGGGCAACAATCCTTTTCTGATACTCTTCATCTTAGAGATGTATTGGAAACTCTTGCAAGTTCCCCATGATATGCATAGTGATTAGCACTTTGTATGTGAAACTTGCTCTACAGATCAGTTATCAGTGATAACTAAGTTTTTATTTCAAGAAGAACTTTCTTCTTTCCCTTTTTCTTAGCTACCTTTATTTGTAAGCATATTAGCTAATTTACTTATAGAAACTGATTCAGGAAAAAGTTACAATAACCTTCATGATCCACGGTTTACATTTAAGTTGTTGCTCTTTAAAGAAGAAAATTTTTTTTTTCTTTGAAGGTATTACTACTATTGCTTACTAAAAGTATTATTACTTAATAATAACATAGAGAGACAGCACAGCGTGTAGGAGTTTGTGGTATTTGTGGACCATGTATTTCTGCCTAAACTGTTCTATTGCATCTAGAATAAGTAGTTTTTGTGAATGATGAAATGCCTCAGATTTTCATTTTGACTATTTTGTGAAAACTGGTTGCCATCTTTGATTTTATATCAGGTTCTGATTATTGAATTTAGAATTTGGAAATGGTTACCTGTCCCCAGGATAAACTCCTGGAGAATTCTCAATCCCTGGAGGATCTTGTGGTTCATTCGTCTCTCTTAGCACAAGTATTACTTCTGGTGTTTAGCTGTGTTGTTTTGTTTTGGTTTGGTTTTGTTGTTTTGTTTTTTGTTGTTGTTTTCTGTGTGTGTCACGGTATATCAATATCAAGATGATACAATGTTTCCTTTCTTTTCAAGTTCCTTAATCCTATTTTCAGGAAGGAATAGTTCAGACTTCATTTATTTCTTGGCAGGAACACTGTCTTAAATCAGGACACATTTCCAGGCAGCAGGCAGCAGACAGCCCATAAGATGCTGAGCAATAGCTGACTCAAGCCCTTCTTTGGGGTGACACACGCTTGCTCGGTTCCCATTTTCCTAGGTTGCATAGTAACCAAAAGGTCAGCCTTATTCCCCAAACAGTGGAAATCAAATGTAAGTTCACAATATGAGTATTTTTCATTCATCAAATCCTTCTGGGCCCATTCATTGCTAGTGTACGTGTTCGGGCGTATCTTCACTTTTTCATGATTGTTTTGTACATCTGGACGGATGTGCGGTCTACGTGCGGTTGAGCCAGATGAATATCCCATCCAAAGCTGTCATGATGGTTTCAATTTCCCCATGAGACAGTGGAGTTCTGAAGAATCTTCAGGATTTTTATTTTTTCTTGAAGAAGGTAATGTGTGGAAATGTGGAAAATCCTCTTCACGGAAGGGTAGAACTAGTGGTATCCTGCTACTGCTCGTGGGGCTACTTATAGTAGCATTTGGTTCTATGGGAAAAATACGGAGTTTCCTTTTCTGATAGAAACATGGTTGTTGTGGGTTGATATAAAACAACTAGGCTCAGTGAAAAGCAAACTAAACACTACCATCTATAACAAGTAGCTAATTTTATCTGCTTTTAATCAGTGTTTTCATACAGACTCATGCTTTATACCACTGTAAACAATTTCAAGATAAAATCCAGTGATCCAGAGAGATTTGAGTGTTTTTTAGAATGTGATTTACTAAAATATTTATTGCCATTTTCTGTGGCCCTGCTTCAGTAACTGATCCCTTTTTACTAAAATGTGTGCTTAGCCTAGCTTCGTGTCTGCTTTAGTCCTTCTAAAAACATCTGTGTCTGCCCGCTATAGATAGTGTTGAGTCCGCCTTTAATGAAATATACATCTGGTTTGAAAATGCCACATCTTTCATGAAAAAATCGGAGCTTTTCTTTGTTTGTTCTAGACCTATCTGTAGGTTTTCTTTTAGGTGCAAATTTGCAAATATATGTGAAAGGTATAAATTTATTGATTTCCTATGGCTAAAATGGAGGGTATCGACGTAGAATGTTGCTGTTACATTCTTTGACAGCTATAGAAAGACAAATGGAAATAAATAAAAAGGCTGGTTTATACTTAACTGCATGGATTATGGTGTATATTCTCTATTCAGAATGTTAACAAATACAAGCGGATCCTCTTCAACCTAAAATTTGTTGCACAGCAGCTTTTATTGTTATCAGTCTGCAAAATTATGCTGGTGAATGCCTTTTTGATGTCTGATTGATTCAGTAAACCGCTTGGAAATCTCTTGTGTTTCATTTCTTACAGTACTACATAGGTGAGCTACATTTTAGTGTTGTTGTTTTTTTTTGTTGTTGGTTCTTAAAATTAGAAAAAACATATCTAGGTCTTGATTTAACTGTCTGTTGTTAATAGCAACCTCCAAATAAGAAAGCTAGTGAGAACCAGTAATCATCTGTGACTCTTGGCATTTCATGAGGAAGAAACAAACTTAAAACACAGTTTGACTGTCTTTGCTGTTTTCTTGGTTACTTTGATAAAGTGCATATATTTAAACTATTACAAAGTCTAACCACATTTTCCACAAGAAGGAATGTGCCCTATATTTCAAAACATTTTCTGATTTGATTTTTCATCATGATTAATGTTTAATGAAGTGAGAAACCAGCACTCTGCCTTGGGTCTCAAATACGTGGAAATGGGCTGTGTAGCACAGATGCTATAGGAAGCATGCATATTTAATGCCAAACACTTTTGTTCTCTTAGTGGGAATCCTCAGCCAACTGTGGGTGCTCTGAAGCACTGAAATCTCCAATACGTACCTGGAGGGCAGTTTCAAAGTCACTTTCAAGGCTTTGATAGTGCAGATGTTTCAGAAAGCGTAGTGTGCCATTGCACTCAAGTGTCTCTGCTCTATTTTTCCCAGACATCATCACTTCAGCAGAAGGGAGTTTGTGATTATGCCTTCATTTCTCTAGTTCATTTTGTATCTTCATGGGGATTTGTCCACTTCTGAGTGTAATCATATATGAAGAACTTCAAATAAATAAATAAATAAATAAATACATTGGAGATTGATCTGATATTCTGCCTCTTTGCTGTTAAAAATCTGTAGGCATTGCTAGCGTAGTCTATGCAAAACAACATGTGCATGGATCAGTAATGTATGTCCTGACTGAACTGCAACATTCCCAGATGTTCTTCCAACTTTTGCCAAGTGCCAAATATCCCCATGTTCCCCTTCTGTTTTAAGTGCTTTATTCCACAGGCAAAGCTGCAATATTCATTCTTCAGTGGCAGAGGGGCTAGATGACTTTTACTAACAGAAGAACATTCCTCCAGTCTGCCTTTGTCTTCCTTCCTGCTCACTTAAGGCCTCTGTTACTCTCCTCTGATAGATCTATCGTTCCGTTAGAAGTACCGTTGCCTTCCAGATGTTGTTGTTGTCTCCTTGGTCTTGTGTGCAGAAAACAGTAGTTATGTTTCTAAACCATGTTAGAGTCTTCTTCGCCAAAGCATGGTTGCCTGTTTACCCTAAGTTTATTTCACTGCCTTGTAAATTATGTGTCTTAAACAGCTATGGTCTTTCAACACTACAGATCAACTTAACGTTGCTGCAGATTCTGGTCAGAATTTGGCATGCTCTTTGTTTTTTATTTGGTCTGAAGTACAAGAGATCAGACTTTCAGAGACACTTTAAACTTGCATGTATGTGAACATATGTTTTCTTGCCAAAGTACTAATGATTAAAAAGAGCATTTCTGACAGCAGGAAAGTTTTCTGTTCCATTTCTCCTTTAACATAAAAATATACTATACCTTATGTATTTGATTTACAGTTACCTGGGTCTCCTAAGAGAAACAAACTTCAGTGGCAGGGTTCTTAGAATGTACTTTTATTTGTACTGAGGAGCACTGGGAGACTCTGGCTCAATGAGATTTACAGACTTTTGCTTGGGAGAATAAAATGCTGTGAGGAGTGAAAATTGTAGATTGGTTGTCACATGAGAGCAAGCAGGAGAGATGGCCTTCTCAGGACAAACATACTATATTTATTATCTATTGTTATACCATATATATTAACTGAGTGAAGTTGTTTGCTTGTTTACAAGTGTTCTCAAAGGTAACCAAAATCTCTAATATTCCTTAAGCTCCATTTCCCATTTTTGATAGGGTGATGGCTGTTTATCACTATTCTTAGACTGAGGAGTCCAAGTTGCTCTCCGTGCTGCTGTTAGATTAATTGTTGTTAATCTTCATTTGTAATTAAGGTATTAATAATGCTGCACAAGTCTCTGATGTTTCTAAAAAACTTTTAAAATGGTATGAGTGACAGTTTTTGTCACTTGATCTAAGCTTAACTCACTCCAGCCTGAAGTGCTGGCAAGTGCTGGCAATCCTTTCATGTTATTTTTATGTGCTGTTTCTTACCTATTCTAGTAACTCAGTCTATTTCATTTGTGGTTGTGGGCCCTACGTTTTCTGCCTTTATGGTCTTCTATTGCCTTTTAAGGAGGACTGGGTCAAAAATTCAGTCTGAATTCTCAGGTATGTATTGTGCCTGGAGTTAGAGATGGCTCAAAACTGACTTCTGAATTCCATCACTAGTTGCTTAACTATTGCTGTACTTTCTTTATGCATGGGGTAGTTGTAAATATCATCATCTGATGTTTGACTGACACGCTTTTCTGACCATATCTATGGAAGTCTGTCATGATTCTAACCCATGATTTGGCTGATCTTAGAACAGCGATCCAACAATAGCAGACACTCAAAATCCAGGACAGTTACATGATCAGTGGGGAAAGAGATCCTGTGTCTCTGGGTTATCTTGTGGCCTGTCATCTGCACCATGTTCTGAAATTCATTAATGATGTGCTTTATTGTTACAACGCAGATCTGGATTTGACTGAGTAACAGTTAGTGGTCCTAATACATCTTCCTGCATTCTACTGCTTTTAGTGATAAAGGCTGTGTTGTTCTTTTCCTAAATCATTTTGTCTTTTGACACTAAGCACAATTGTGTTCAACTGTGACTGAAAAAATATGCTTTTTAAGGTTTGTAAAGATTTCTGTAGATGGATACATTGCATTTCGTGCATTGCTTACTATTGTTCTCTGTAGTTCTTTAATGTTGTAAAATCCCTTTTTTGATTTCTTTTCTATGTAAAACTCTTACAGTGAAATAATAGATGATGTTCTGGTAAACATACCTGTTATTTCCAGATAACACATTATTTCCAAATAACAAACTCATTACAAAGTCAGTAGGCTCCTTATGTAACTGCCATGTAATGCACTTTCCCTATTCCCCTTCTCCTCTCTGCTGGTACGTCCAAACCAACACCCATGTCCGCTAACGCAGGGTGTGCGTAGTAGCTCGGGGTCGCAGACACAGAGCTCCAGAATGTATTTTTCCAACAGCTTTGGATTTGGCTGGCTGGCTTCTCAGCTGACCTCAGCCCAGGCGTTTGGCTGGCTCTACTGCTAGCTGCTGTCTTAACTCCCTATGGACCTGATAACGGGGTCAGCTTGCTTCTTGAGATACCATTTGCCTTTTTAAATAAGCTCAGACTGAAAGTAGTTTGCCCTCTTAAACTCTTTGTAACCTTTATTGTCAACAACAATATTTCTCAGTAGTCACAGATAGTCTAGTGAACTAGTTAATACTCGTGGTTATGTATGTATCATGGAAGGGGAAAGCAAAGAAATAATCTGAGCTCCACAGAATTGGTTGGATGTCATCATGTAGCCTTATTATGAGTGTGTCTAATTTCTAGACAGTGTGCTTCCTTAGTAGCAATTCCTGGACTTTCACTTAGTGTGGCTGGCATAGCTCTGGGTTTGAGTCTTGGTCTCAGCTTTCATCTGGTGAAAAAAGCAGCATTGGCAGGAATGCCTTTTATAAGGCTGTGGTGATGGAGCCTGTGATTTCTCCGGGATACTGGCACTGCTGCTGCATGCTGGAAACCAAAGAACAGTTCTACTGCTGTACCACAATTGTGATGACAAATAAATTGGAGGACAGTCCCCCCAGTTCTTTCATAATTTGGTTATGCTAAATCCAGGTTCCACCATTGTTTTTCTACAAAACGTGAGCCGCTTGTATACTCAATACAACACCTACAGCTATACTGCTACACATTAACTTTTAAATAAAAGGAACTTTAAGTTTCTAAACCAGCATGGAAAATACTGGGCATGTGGACTAAACATGAATGAATGCGCTGATTCAGTCCTCAAGGAGAAATAGTGATGGCTGGCTGGTGTGTGCAGTGCCTGCCTTGTAGCAGTCAGAAGTCTGATTCGGCCATGTTTTCTAAAGATGCTGTGGAGGTCTGTTAAGAGGCCGCTGTGACGGGGGAGTTGAGGTGAGCTACCAAAAGCTGCCCATGCAGTTTTTATCTTGAATGTGGGGAAAGCAGGTCATAAGCCAGGGGCCCTGGAGAATTCAAGATTCAGTGATTCAGAAAAAGTAAGAAAATATGGCTGCTGAATCCTGTGGTAAATGCCTTTTTTTTTTTTTTTTTTTTTTTAGGAGGGAAAAGCTCATCAACAAGAGAAATGCTATAATTGCTAATTTTAATGAATTAGGGACCTTGCCAGAAATTACTCCATTTTGTTTTAGTGTAGAAGTATAAATCTAACCTAGACTTCACACAGACAATACCTGTTGATGAAAGGGGGAAAAAAAAAAAAAAAAAAGGAACTTTGATAATGTGTAGCAGTAATGCTAAGTCATGGCTTGAAGCACTGATTGAGCACCTGGTGGGAAAGCAGGGCCAATCCAGGGAGTTCAGGTGCATGCAGTGTACCTGCGTGACCAGGAGTGGAGCCAGGATTCACCCCTTTCCAGATCTCATTTAAGGGTTGGCAGTGGAGGTGAGGGTATCTTGCAGGAGATCCCTGTATGCCTGAAGTATTCTGAAGGTAAGTAGCTTCTTTATTTCTGTGTTTGTGGCTGTTCTGTTTGAGCAAGTTCTCACTTGCTGCAGCCTAGGACCATGCTGCTCTCCTGTCATTGCTGTGCTTTCTATTGTGTTACAGTAATGGCACCTTGTATGAAAGCTGACACAATTCTCAGAAAATGGTGTTATCTCACAAGCCTGAAATAGTAAGCCAAGTGTGATCATTTTCATCTTTCTGATTATTACACCTTTCTTAAGATATCTCTTCTTAAAAAAAAAAAAAAAAAATTAAGATGTATTAAACTGTTAGAAATAATGTTCTCAACCTAGACTACTGATTTCCTATGAGTGTACTGAGTGCTACAAATTTACATTTTTTTATATCAGAAACTTTAAATTCTTTTTATTTCTTACCTTTGGAGTCCTGTAACCTTGAGTTAAACATGGCAACATATTTCAGGGAATACCAAATAGTTTGATTATGAGCAGTAGAACTCCTAGGTCATGAGGGCAGTACCTATGTAGCAGTATGGCAAGTTCTTCTCAGTCTTGCCTCTTGGAGTTCACATTTTACACTTGGAAAAGGAAAAGTTAACACAGTCTGAATTTAGAACAATATATGTGAAAAAAGAGACTGAAATTGTGAGGATTTTCCTATTAGAATTAATATTCTGAACCCTGCTGAAGTCCTACTTTGAAATTTCCCTCGTTCAGCTATCATTCTTTCTTTGCTGTAAACGGTATCTTTTCCAACTTCTTTTTTTTCTTTAGCAAGTGTCTGAGACTTACATCTATCCTAGAGATATTTTATTGCTCTACTCCAACTTAAAAGTAAATCATGACATGAAGAGATCCCATTGTTTGCCCAGGCTGGACTGCAAGTTAATGACAGAGCTTGAAAAGAATCCAAAACTCGTGATTTCTTCTGTACCCTACATTCAGGTCTGCAATGTCAACACTGTGAAGATTTAAAACAGGAGAATAAACCATAGGCCAAACTGAACTGTGCTGCAAACATATAAACTGAATTTTCATAGTTTGGTGCACTAAGGAAACTAATGGTTTAGTGATCAAATCCTTAAATTGGAGAGGATATGCTAGGGAGAGGTGTATTTCAATTATTATTCTTTCTGGTACAGTATGTAGTTGGAAAATCTGTAGTCCCATGAATGGAAGCCTGCTCTGGCATCCTCCCTAGTGAAGGGTGGAGGTGGAACAAAAGAAAACTCCCCATTTATGCGTTCAGAGAGTCACTAGAAAGGCGGAAAAATATTTTGACTCTGACTGACTAAGGTCTCTGTACTGCTCGAAAGATCTCTAAGGAATTACAAGCTATGCTAGAGAAATCTGGGAATAACCCTGAGAGGGTCTTTGCTCCTTTTCCAAATAGTTTCCAAATTCTTTCATTAACCTTTTCACCTTTAGATAAAGGTCACCAGAGGTAACATGTTTGTGAAGATCTCCTATAAAAATACTCCATTTTTAATGTCTAATTTTCCTCTCTTTAGCACAGTATACTGGCTGGAAACATCTAGTCATTCACTGGATAAAAACCCCACTTCATATTCTCAATGCTCTGATCTTATTCTTTGCAATTTTGAAAGATATCCTGGATAAGTTTCTGCACTGTAAAATTAAAAAAACAAAACACAAAACTCGTTAAGATTAAGAAGAACACAGGCTTTAGGCATACAAATTAATATATTTTAATGTCAATATTACATCTGTCAAAGAGCTACAACCTAACAGAGAATGAAATTCATTACCTTCGTCTCCCTACCCCTCTGGAACTCTTTTTTGAGGATCTAAGTCACTAAGAAATCTGTTAAATGTCTGCTTTGGGAACTTCATAGTTTAGTTCTGGAAAAACTCAGTTATGGATGGCTTTTATGTTATTTGGGTTTGTTTGCTGGTTTGTTTTTTTTTTTTTTCATGGTTGTTTTGTTCTATTTTGAAGGGCTTTTTGTGTATGTTTTTGTTAATTTTTTTTGTACATGTGTAAGTGCTGTTTACTTCAGACTTATCATTTCCATTATCAATCTCCATTATCATTGGAGGCTTAGCATTTCCTTGTAATTTTTAGCAGGTGAAAGCTTGCTCCATACAAGCATGTTTAAAAGGATAAACAAGAACATGACTCAGTATCAGTTATTCAAGATACCCATTAAGTTCTCAGCCAAGTTCCTCTTTTTCTTGCCCTGTTTTTTCATCTTCTCTTTTTCTCAACTATTATGTTGTGCTGGGCAAAGGATCCTGGAGTTCCTGAGCGTTACACCCTTTGCTGCCTTTTTCCTTTTTTTTTTGCCCCTCCCTGTCAAGAACTGCAGCAGTGCCCCTCTAATACTGAGGCAACATTGCCTAGTGGTTAGAGCACAGCACCGGCTCCTGACTCCTGATATTTTAAACAACCATATCTCATATTCCCCCCTTTTTTTCAGATTCTCTGGGGATCTTACAGAGTTCAAGTATTTGTGAAAGGATTCACAAAATCATGAAGGAATAAGATAAGTAGTAAGAGTTTATAAAAGAATAATTTTCATAGATTCTTTATGCATCTCACTTTATTTGCTGCTTTTTTACCTGCTTTATTAGATACCAGTGACATGAATATCATCACCAGCTCTTTACCTAAACTACAACAAATTCCTGAGAGCTCCCATAAAACTGCTTTGATGAAGTATAAAATACTTTGCAGGGGCTAAATGCAGGAGCTTCACTTAATACATGGACGTTGCAGGAACAGTGGAGTCTTGAGAATGGGGCCTTCTTTGAACAAAGATGAATGGCAAGGTGGTTGGAGAGTGCTGTAGGTATCCTGTGTGAGTCCTCCTTAGGTGATGGTGGCTGTTGGCTTCATCAAAGCCTTGGCCACAGTCACGAAATCATAGAATCATTAAGGTTGGAAAAGACCTCTAAAATCAAGAAGACCAACCCCAACACATCACCGCCATGCCTATTAAGTCATGTCACTCAGAGCCACATCCACTTGTGTCTTGAAGATCTCCGGGGACAATTCCACCACTTACCTGTGTATCCTGTTCCAATGCCTCATTACCCTTTCAGCTAAGAAATATCTCCTAATATCCAACCTGCACCTTCGCTGGTGCAATTTGAGGCCATTACCTCTTGTCCTAACCTCAGTTACCAGAGATCAACCCCTGCATTGCTACAACCTCCTTTCAGGGAGCTCTGACCCTTCACCAGCTTCATTGTCCTGCAGTTTTCCAGCCAGTCTACCCTAAGGCTGTCATGTTGCATGGATTTGTTGTGGCCACTTGGTCTTGTTGAACCTCACACAGTTGCCCTCAGCCTATCCAAATCCCTCTGTAGAGCTTTCCTACTTTCAAGCAGATCGCTGTGACTCTAGACATTGTACCTTGCCTGTTCTGCAGCTCAGAGCACAGAGGCTGATGAAGTTGCTTTCCGTAACACTAAGAATAACCTCTTAAAATGTCAGGCTGTCACTTTCTCTGGTTAGCAAGCTTGTTAGAGGACTGCTGCTGTGCGCATTGCTCAGATATCCTGGCTGGCAGGATATCTGTCATGCCTCCACTCTCTGGTTGAACTTTAGGAAGAACATTCATCAAAAATTATTTACTAGCCAGACTAGCAGTATATGAGCTAGAAAGAAGCCTGAAGCCAGCTTTCAGTTAAAGTCACAGGTAAAATTGTTATCTTTATGGGGAAAAAAAAAAACCCCATATCCTAACTGCTGGATGTCACGCTATTAACTACTGCTTAACAGCGAAATCCATCTCATTGTTCTGTGACTAACAATGCCACCAGAATTAGGCTGGATAGGATGTCATATTTCGTAGTGTCTATCTGGCTGTCTAAGGGAGAGAGCATTTTGAGCATCACCTGTTTGAGTTGCAGCTATGCTTCTTTTAACTGTTGCTACAAAATGGCAGTCTTGCACTTGGGGAATTTCTAAAGATTCAGGATATTTTCTCCACATACTAAGACAGTAAAGGCAGAATATTTGGTGTCCTCTGTTAGTTATTATCTGGCAGCATCAAGTGGAAAATCCTAATAACATTAGAGACTGCAAAATTACAATGTTTTAATAGGCCTTAACCTTTTGCAGCATGACACCCTTTTAATGCTTTGATCTAGTTTCAAACAGCAAAGGCCAATTTTTGCCTGTTATTTTTTGTAAATTGCTGCAGCCGTGGGGCCTTATTTATTTATTTATTATTCCCATTGCAAGCAGGTACTTAGTGTATAGTTCTATTTTAGATACCCAGAAAGTGATATAATTTAGCTTATATTCACCACAGCAACTATGGAACTTGACATTAATAAGGTTAAAGAAGGAATTCCATTGCCTGGAGTGTTCATTCAAGAACTGGGAAAACCTTTGTAATAATAATGGAAATTTGTGACTGCTAGCTAGCAGCCATAAAACCAAAGAGTAGACATTTAGAGAGAAAAAGAGCAGGCTGGATGGGATGGAAATGAAGAGCAGATCTGAGAAGTTGGGAAGGGAGAAGAGGAGAGGAGACAAAGCCAAATAGAAGGCAGTGAGATTTGATGTTGTGCTCAGCCAGGTAAGAGTCATAATTAGTGTAGTTTCTGTGCTGATATGGAAATGGAGTGGGAATAGATGTTCTTTTGTGCATAGTACAGTCCTTGGAACTCCCCACATGAACTGGGCTGTTCGAGAAAGACCCTGATCTTGACTGAAGGACCCTGTGTGATGGAGAGGAGACTTTGACATATTCCTTGGTGACCTGTCTTCTCTGCTAAAAATTTCCATCTTGCTTCCAGTTTGAATGCAACTGACTTCCAGCATTTGAATTTCATGCCTTTGCTAAGCTAATCTTATCCTTTCCTTATAGGGATAATTCTGAAAGACTTTTCAAGTTGTTTCCATTTTTTGCTGTGATAAACTGGATAGATTTGTTTCCTTCCATACTTTTACTGGATGTATCTTCCTCTTATTTTTCTCTTTAATTGTTAAACTCCCTTTTAAATGTTGGCATGGGACTGCCTACCTTTAGTGCACAGTTAAGTTGCACTTAACTGTGTAGACAGCATACTAGCCCATGCATTAAAGCAGAACCAAATTTACTCTAGGAGCAGACTGCTTTAAAAAGCAAAGCAGCAATAAATAAGCTGTGATTGTCAGTCTGGAGAAACTGAAATTTCACCATAATGTGGTGAAAAAGAGGAATGTTTGAACCTGTGTCTGTGAGTGACAGAATTATGTCGATAGCTTATTGCGAGGCTGGGTGCAGTCCTCCTGCGGCTGTGTTACCTGCTGCGCCAGCTCAGCATGGGCCCTGTGGGAGAGCATCAGCCAGTCAGATCTGGAAAATTCAAGGGTCACGTTCAGTCTAGACCAAAAGAAAACTGTTGGGAAACGTAAGTGTCTGCAAACATATGCAAGAACTGTTACGAAGAGGACAGGGACCAATTATTTTGATTAAGCAATGAGGCCAGAACAGAGAAAACTTAGGAAAAACTGCCTAACTCCAAGAAGGGTTAGTCAATGTGCTGAGACTCCAAGGGAGGTAACTAGTCTCATCATCTGAGATACTCAAGCTTGACACTCATCTGCTGGGGATAGTTTGGGGATAGTGAGATCACTTCTGCTCTGAAGCAGGATGATGGATTGGGTTAACCCAGCTGAGATTTCTTCCAGCCTAACGATGCAGTGGTCTGCCAGCACACCCGCTTAGATGCTCAGCAACTTTCCAGAAATAAAATCTCTTAATAGTATTTGTGTATGCACATGTGTGTGCAACTGTAAGCACAAGGCAGTAAGTTCTGTAACTGCTTGGGTTCTGTTGCAAGCAGGGTGTGAAAGGGCAGCTGGTTGTGGTGACTGATGGTGCTACATAACGAAAACAGGGTAATTCTTCAAGATTGTAGTGTGATTTTCTGCAGTTCTAGGTTTGTCTGTGTGCTCCCAAATCTTCCTGCCAGTATGTAGCAGGCATCACAGGGACAAATGTGAAAGGAAAGGAATATTAGGAATTACTGAGTGAGACACTCAGCTTGCTTCTTACTCTACTGTAATATCCTCGGTGTTCTCCTAAATTCAAGTGCATTTCTCCTCGTGTTGGGAGGTGCTGAGAAGAGTGTATTTGGATCTAACTAAATCATTAGTCTTCTCTGTTACAGGAAAGTGTCTTGGAAATAAAAGCGCTGTGAGCATCTGGAAGATATCCTTCCTTCCTTCTGCTGTAGGCTGTCACCCCTAGGGAACTAGTTGTAGAACCCTGACCTAGGAACTCGCTCCCAGAATTTGGGCAGTTTCCCCTGTTAATAAAAAAGAATGATTGGGAATCATTGTAAAGAGGAAGGAAGGTAAAAGATAACTTGCTTTTCTGAAATTCAAAATCAGGTGCAATATGTCATGTTAGGAAAAGGAGGAGAAGCGTGTGTTGGCAGCTGGCTGAACACAAGCTGGCAGTGTACCCAGATGGCCAAGAGGGCCAATGGCATCCTGGCTTGTATCAGAAGTAGGGCAGCCAGCAGGAGCAGGGAGGTGACCATCCCTCTGTATTCAGTTCTGGTGATGCTGCACCTTGAGTACTTCAGTTCAGTGTTCGGTTTTGGGCTCCTTACTACCAGAAAGACTTTGAGGCCCTGGAGCAATGTCCAGAGAAGGGCAGCTGAGCAGTGAAGGGTCTTGATCACATGCTTATTGGGAGCACCTGAGGGAACTGGGATAGGTTCAGTCTGGAGAAGAGGCTCGGGGAGACTTTATCTCTACAACTCCCTGAAAGGAGGCTGTGGCAATGCCGGGATTGGTCTCTTCTCCCAGATAATTAGAGATAGAACAAGAAGTAGTGGTTTTAAATTGTGCCAGGAGAGGTTCAGGTTGGGCGTTAGGAAACATTTCTTCTGTGAAAGAGCATTGGAACAGGCTGCCCAGGGAAGTGGTGGAATCACTGACCCTGGAGTTTTCAAGATGCATGTGGATGTTGTACTGAGGGAGGTGCTTGTTGGGCATGGTGGGGATGGCTTGATGACTCGACTAGATGATCTTAGTGGTCTTTTCTAATCTTACGATTCTGTGTTCAATCAGGATTGATAGATCAGGGAAAATCTTAAGTCTTATTAATGCTGGATTACTTCTGTGGTTTTGTTCCATAGCATCAAAAATTCCTGGATTTTTAGAAGTTGGATGTCTAATAGCTTGTTCTTCAATAGAATGCCAATCTAAGTCTTGATGTTACTGCATGTGACTGAGTGGAAGGCAAATAACTGCCTTTCAGCAGGATCATTCTTCAGCTGTGTGCTGTGAAAGAGAAACTAGCTTGCTCTCTTTCTTCAGCCACTTCTAGTTCTCTTGTAGGCCACAGCTGCAGTTAGAGAATAGGTAGCTTGCTTTAGAGTGAGAAAATTACCTTCTTACAGCCTGTACAAGTTGTTTGTCTACAGAAATCTTTAGCCTTCTCAAGCTTGATGTCAGATGGATCAACTCAGAACTTGGGTTCAGGAGTGTTCAGCTGGCACTCCAACACAGGCAGCCACTGCAGTTTTCTTTTTTTCTCGTGTACAGGGAAAGCGCTGTTGGGCCACTGATGAAATATCTGTATAATAGAGATTAGCTTTTATGTGTTTTCAACAGAGCTGTGAGAAAACAGTAAATAAGAGAGAGAATTCTGTAATTCGCATGATTCTTGAAAAACTTTAAATATACTATTGCACTTGTTACTTCCAAATAAGGTAATAAAATTTTATATCAGGATTTTATGTCCTTCTTACCCTGCAAATACATCTATCTGTATATGTGTGTGTATATCAAGTGAGATCATGTGGCTGTAATTCCCCCTTGAAAGAAAGAACAAGCAAGTATTTTTCTGGTGAAAGTTTTTAGTCTTTTGCTCTCATGTTATGTCAAAACGAGATTTAAATACATTTGACTCAGCATCTTTCCCTTTGATCCCTAAAGCAGGTATTAATTAAAGCCAGGAACCCTGACGAAGCGTGAGAGTACAGATGTCAAAGTGACGAGGTGCAGGGCCCTTGAGTGATCTGTGCAGGAGCAGAATCGAGCAGTGGCATTCTGTTTGTTTACTCTGCTACTCAAGGTTGACTTTACAGATATTTTCAACCCTGTCTATGCCAGCCATTGATGTTTAGTTCACCCAGGCTCTAGTATGAAGCTAAGTCCTCTCTGGGTTGCCTTGCAGCCCATATTGCTCTGCAAGATATTTGAGCTTTACCAACTTGTGATGCTCTTGAACATAAGTCCAACTGCAGCAGTTCTACAAAACAGCTTCTGACTCCTGTAGTTTTTCTGCTTCTTCCCATCCTTAAAGAATGTGAAGATACAGCCAGAGGTAAAGACATAAGTTCCCTGACAAATGATTTTGGTGCAAGTTGAAATATGGTGTAGACTGGACTGGGGATACCAAGGCTCACACTGACTAACATAATGAGAAGTTCATTTCTGCATGTCTATATAAGCAGATCCTATCTTTAAAACATTACAGGAATGTTGATTATTTACTATATCTTCTCCTCTGTGTTGATTTTTTTTTTTTTGGAAGTTGTTTTCTTTCAAAGCAGTTTGATCATTTGTGTCTCTGAAAGTCTATACCTGCAGCTAAAATTCCCTGTATTAGAACCTGTTGTGTGCAATACCAAATTTTGCATCTCATGTTAAGTATTTATTTCCTAGTTTGCCTTGAGTAGCTATTAGGATTTAGTGCTCTTATATGGGTATTGCAATTTTAGGCAGTGCCAGGAAAAAAGTAATAACTCCTCTTTAGCGGAGCTTAGGTTTTAAAAGTTAATGAGGGACACTTGAAAACTGGCAGTTTTTCAGTCTAAGAAAGAATGAGATGATAAATATGATGTAATGAGAAGGGGGAAAAAAATAGAACACCCTTTCTTCCATTTGTCCTGCCCCCAAATGCTCTTTGCTGGCATGAATTTGGAGGTGTGATGGTGGAGTAATAATGAGAGGAGGTTACTAATGCTCCCCGATTTATCTGACAATAAAAAAGGGGGTGCAGTGGTAGGAAAGGCAATAAAGGACACATAGGCATCTTCATTTTTCTTATCTTTTTCTTTATTTTGTGGATATTTTGGAGGTAGTACTTATGGATGTGGGTGTAACTTAAAATTGAAAACGCTATAGGCTGGAGATCAAACCAGCAGACTTTACATCATAAATATTGTTTAGTCATTGTTGGACTGTTTGGAAGTCACAGAAGTATCATAAAGTCCAATGGGAAGGGATTAGGAATATTAGTGGGAGGATTTCTCTGGATTATAGAAGTGTTACTGCAGAGCACACATTGCAGCATTTCTATGAAGCTGTCTTGGCTATGTGTATTTCCAAATTCAAATCACAGTAAATACAACCTTGTATGGAATCTCCAAAACTTAGATTAATAAAGTATTTTAATCTTCTGTGGATCGGTACGCACAAACACAGTTACTTCAAGTCAGTTTTTGTGTCGTGCCATGTCGTATGGTAACTGTTTTTTCTTCTGCCATTGCAAATTATTTGCTTGTTTCTGGCTCTGCAGTCCTGCATGTAGCATGTGGCTTACCCCTTCTGGGGGTACCCGCGGATTAGAGGCAATATTTTGATCCTTAGATGCTGTTCATACTTGGGGTTGGTGGACTAGCAGGTATTGAAATGTTTGGCAGTGTTGTTTGTCAGGCTTTCTCAAGGGGGCTGATAGCTCCTGTCCAAACTGAGAGGCAGCAAGTTCTGTAGTGCCTGTGTGACAGCACTGACATGTTGCTAACCAGAGTTTATCAAATTAAAGCAAGCCCTGATCATGCTCAGTATTCCAGTGACCAGGACACAGAAGCTTCACATGGGTGAGAATGTTTATAAATGCTTTGAGACTTCTGGGTAAAAATGCAGCACAGGTAAAACTTTTGTTACGGGTTTAGAACCAGCCGCCACACACACACGCAAAAGGGGGGTAATATTAAACTTCATGGAAGACATCAGCCCCGCCTGACTCCTGCAGTCATTGCTTTCTCTGAGGGGTACTCGTATGTGATAAGAAGTTTTTGTGAGACTATATTCGCTGAAAAATCGTAAAAAGTTTTCATCACAATCTTCAGAAAATTGTAGGAATTTAAAAATTTTGCCCATATAGCGCAAAAAAAAGGGGGGGGAGGGGGAGAAGGAGGAAGCAGCCCATTTTCCCTTAACCTCAGCTGTCAGCCAAAATGTTTTGGCAGAACTTTTCCTTTAAGAGCAAAACATTTCCAGAACCCAACAGTTTGTTGAAAGCCATGCTTGAAAAATGATTTTTTTTTCATTGAAAATTAAATTACTCTAGAAGAAATTTTGACAGGGAAGTTTGATTACTGAGTGAAGAAGTAAATGCTCCATTTTGGTTTTGTTATTTTCAGGCAACAGATCCGAGCAACTGCTCCATTTCATTTCAATGGATTGCCTTTAGGAATGCTATTAATCAAAATCACTTAGAAGGACATGGATATAAAGTGCAGTGTTGGGGCAGCTGCAGTTATTTCATTGCTGTCTGGATTATACTTCCTAGGTTCAGAGTTCTCCTAGATTTTTGATACACCTGAAAAAGCTGGGAAATGCTATGAAGTATAGTTGTGTGTGTGTGTTTGTGTGGGTATAATCAGCAATGTTGAGTTAAAATTTTAATATTTCTTCTATCCAATATGATACTTACTAAAGAGTTTATCTTCATGCTCTATTGTAGAAGCTACGAGACTACAGTTAAAGAGTAAGAAGTAAAGATTAAAATGGGATTTGCTACCATTACTAACATGATGACTGGAAAAGTATGTATAAAATCTGAAATGAGCAAAAGAACCCCACTTGTCTTCAGTTGTACTCTTGCCTCTATAGAGCTGAATTAGCTTTTTATTTCATTTATTCTTGTTATATCTAGCCTGATCTATTTCTGTTTAGACTTGGCTTTGTCAGAATACATCATCTTTTAACTGCCTAAGGCAAATTCATTAACATTTCTATCACAACCAATTAAAACCAAACAGCTCCATAAAAGAGATGGTAGCTCTCTTGAGAGAAGTACCTGCATTTTACAGGCAGAACAATATGTATCTTTTTTTTCTATATGCTCTTTTAGTTAAAAATTTAGAAGCACCAAAGGCATTTAATCACATGCAAAAAAAACCTGAAGCCATCATTTACTGTTTTTTCATGGTGTCTGTCTGTGACAGAGCCTGTGAATGACTGTGTTTCAGGAGAACAGCGTGTGCAGAACAAATTGGGTTTCTGTATGGAGCAAGATGGTAAGTGTGGGAAGCCCACAATCTTTCAGACTGGACAGCTGTAGCTATGTGGTACCTAACAGATCCTCATTTCTTACCCAGTAAATAAATAAAAGAATTCTGTACCTGAAGAATTAATCCTTATGGAAAGTCAGGAAGCATTGTCCTTAAAGTGGGCATAGTATTCAGCTGTAAATCATTACAGCTGCCTTTAAAATGACATAACTTCATTGATTTATAACAGCTGAGAATCTGTTATAACAAGGAAAAGACTTAGTAATTGCCACAGTCCTCTCGTAAAAGCTCAATGAATAACAGATATTTTGATGATGGTAGGACTGAAGCTGGCTCTGCATTCCCTATAGGCCGCTCCCCAGTCTTCCCTGTCAGCCTGTAGCGTGATACAGGCAGTGTAAATCACAGAATGGCCCGGGTTGGAAGGGACCTCAAGGATCGTGAAGCTCCAACCCCCCGCCACATGCAGGGCCACCAACCTCCACGTTTAATACCAGACCAGGCTGCCCAGGGGCCCATCCTGGCCTTGAACATGTATAGGGATGGGGCACCCACAACCTCTCTGAGCAGCTGTTCCAGCACCTCACCACTCTAACGGTAAAGATGGTGCAGTGCTGGGGACCTGCGGCCAGCAGTTGGCACTGCCCTGGGCTCAGTTCCTTTCTGCCTGATGTGTGAGTGGGCATGGGAGCATGGAAGGACAGCTGGCAGTTATCACAGGTGGTTTGGGCGGCTGAATGCACTGCAGGGAGAATGAACTGTGGCTGAGTCCTGCCTGGATTGGTTTATGAGGAGAAACCTACATAAATCTGGGAAAGCCAAGCGGAATGATATGTCTGTGGCTGGAGTAGGGCTTGCAGTCAGACACGAAGGAAGAACGTGAGAGTTAACAAATCTCTTCCCAAGCCCTGTGAACATATACATTCCTCTGTGCTCTGTTTCTTCTGCACAAAAACTCAGATATTTTCATATCTAGCCAGCAGAGTGCTTTGGGGAGAAAATAATTTATTTTTAAGATGCTTTTTATGATACTAAGTACTAAGCTGCTTCCAGATAGTCTGAGGTTTGCGTTGCTTTCTCTCACTTTTTATAGACAAGCCAAAGTTGGGATGGGAGAAGTCTAAATGTTAGCTATAGAACCTTTTTCCTTGCCCTTTCTTGAGAATGTTCTCCTTGCAGGTGACTTTCTGCTTTTTGTGCAGCGCTTCAGAGTGAAGGAAAGAACCAGTCAAGCCATGTTTCAAAGATACACCACTGTCACTGTTTTTTAGACCCTCTTAGTAGCTCCTGGCACTGATGTTTTTTCAGCAATAGGATCAACATACTGGGTTTCACAATCAGTTCTTCAGCTATGGCCTTTTCTGTTCTGAGCTGACTTTGTTAGAACGATTTTTTAAGTTGGAGCAGGTTTTTACAGCTTTTATGCAGCTCCTCCTATGTAAATCATGCTAAGATCCACCTGTGCATCTGCCATATGCACACAGTCATTGGACAGAATGCTGCTTTGCAAATTTTCGTAATTCCTAGCTGTGATTAGAGAAGGTTACTGTGGGAATTTTCATCTGATGAAAGGTCAGTTGGGAAATGTGAGGTCTGACATTGCTGTTTTGCACAGACAGCTGTAATTGTCTTCATATTTTTTAGCTCCATAGTTATTGAAAACAGATTTAAGAAAAAAAAAGCAAGACTTTAATAATTTAAAACTCCCTAGAAGGAAATGCAGGCTTTTTTCATAAGCTTTCTAGCCAGAGCTGAGGGCTTTATGTTATTCCTGCCTACAACCTACTTCTGTCAGTCTTACTGCTTTCTACAAACTCAACTCCTGCTCATGACGCACAGCCAACCAGTGACATGAAAGCACTAGCGCTAAGAAGCTAGCACTCAAAGTTGATGCCAAGTGACACCAGAGCAACTGAAGGGATGTTCTGCGTAACAGCTCTTTATTTGTCAGATAAACCATGTTGCCATTAACACCAAACTTGCATCAAATTTTACACACTTGGTAGTGTGTAAAATAAGCGTAACTAGCCTCAGTACATAGGAAAAATCCCTTAATCTTAATGGATTACTCTCCTTCTAGGAACTATGTGGTTACAAGGAGTGGTGCATTGTGATGGGAAGCTCTGCTTCATTTACAGCTTTCTGTTAATTGCTTTCTCTGCTGGACTGTGTTTCCACTCCTGCTGTGTGTTTTGTTTCCACCCAGTGCCAAACACCAAAGTAGTTGTTTCTCAGCTTGGCCCTTCCACTTTGCTCTTGGGCCGTAGTTCAAAACACATCAAGCCTCCTTTTCAGATTCCTTGTAACTGACAATAGGAAAATATTGCCCTGTGTAATTTTATGGAAATATGTTCAGTGTCGAGGCAGGTTGGGTTCATACTGATTGTCTTTATTCTGGTTATTATCTTCGATACTTGTGTGCTTTTGTCCTAGGCCAGATCCTATCTCTTGCCCTGAAACTGGCACTAGGTCAGGTAAAGCTGGTACAAAATCAGCTTTGGGAGTTCTGGTTAATTTTAGGAAAATGAAATCGTGTGCCCATGTCAGAGCGGGATGAAGCTGGCCTGAGGGACCTGGTAGTGTGGGATGCTTGTATGAGGGCTGCTCCAAAAGTTATTTTTCCTGTTTTATTGTTTGCCCGTAACATCAGAGTTGGATGTTGGTGATATGGCAGAAGAGGCTGAACCTTCACACCAACATCCTCTTATGCTTTGTTGCTGTGTGACAGATGGCAGCGGAAGTGCAGTCTGACAAAACGAGTTTATGAGTTTAACAACTAGCATTTAAATAAAACAGCTATGGATGAATGCTACTGGTAGCAGCGATTAAGTACTTTAAAATCACACTGTGTGTTTTGTCAGCCTTTGTCTCTGCAACACATAATGTATGTGTATTTTTTTTAAGTCTTTTTCTCTCTTTTTTTCTCTTTTTTTAAATTGAAGTTTTATATCTAGGCTAAATCAATTTGAATCTTGGCTTGAGGCATCAGTGTACAGCTAACCTGACAGGAGGGGTCATCTCTGGCACAGCCAGTCAGATTGGACTGGGATCTTTGGGAGGAATCACAGGCTGGCCTCCTTCTGGCCCTCCCTTCTCTGCTCCGTTGCCCAATTTCAGCTTTTATTCCAAATAAAGCCCTGGAATAAGCGTAGAAAGAAAGAATTGTAGCCGACATAGAGTAACTAAAAGGATGTAAATGGAGGGTGGACATTGCTAAATGATCTTTCTTGAAAAGCTTGTTGTAGTGGCTACCTCCTCTTTGCACTGTTTGATCCAGTGTGTGGCTGTTATCCTCATTTACATGGGTGCTGCTGCTTCAGACCATTCCTGCACTCACTCACAGCATTCTCAGAACTCCCCTGGGAGGTGCATGCAGCTTCAAAGAGTGTTTGGAAGGTACAGAGTGGTTGCTGGCTCGTTTCTAGACTCCGTGTAAGTTTGCAAGGAAGTGCGTCTTTCAGACTCTTCTGGAGAATTGTAAACATATTTTTCTACTAAAAGTATTTTTGCATTTGTCCTATACCAAATTTATTCTTGCTGTTTAAAGCTGGTTCTGAGTTTAATTCAAGCAGAATGCTTTCATCTAAAAATAGTTTGCCTGCATTTTTTCTCCATTAGAACAAAAGAGGCTGTGGTGCTGTTCTCCCACCTCATCATACTGTTCTTCCTCAGCGGGCAGCGGCGATGCCAAGCTGTAAAGATCCATTCCAGTGCTTGTATCTGGCCCCTTGGACCAGTCACACGTAGTTCTGCTGGCAGCGTAAAAGCAGACTGAGGGTCTGTGATGTGGTTAAGCTTGTTGATGAGATTCTGAGCTGTCTAGTGATGGTGTTTTCTGTCACTTCATTGTGCTTGTTCAAACTACTGTAAAAAGCCATTGCTGCTGCAGTACAGTATCATGGAAGTGTCTGGTTGATGCAAAGTAGGATGACCAATGAAAGACTGAGAGGCAAATACCCTAAGGAGAGAAAAAAAATACTAGGAACCAAAGATATTGATGTTTGCACCAATCCTTCCCAGGAGCATTGTGACAAGTTGCCTGGAGATTAGGAAACCAAGAAGTCTTTACAGCAGGTGGAAGGAGTCTGGAATACAGTTGATCAGAAATGCAGAGTAGAAGGCAATCAATACAGGAGCCCAGTTCTGAAGAGAAGGGTCTATAGAGCCCGGCTACCTTAATATGGTAGACTGAAGAGTGGTTAGCAGCAGGTAAGTTCATTTTATAGCAGTGTAAATGAGAAGTCTGCTGGTCAGTCTCTAGGTGTTATTTGGTCTGGTCTCGGTTTATTGGGTACCTGACTGCCTGGAAAGTTGGTTGTTGACAGACTTTCATCTGCAGAGCTGAGAGCCCAGTGGAGCCTGACGAGTTACATTCCTGGAACTGCACGCAGGGCAGAAATGCTGGTACCCTATATTCAGTTATAGTTGTCTCCCAAGTCTATCTGAGGAGCATTTACTGCCAGTCTCAAATGGCTATTAATATGGTGACAGTGTAGATAGTGCTCAGAAATTCCTGCTTTTGTGAAGTCCTGCTCAGAGAAGTTGCATGCTTTGGAAGAACGTTTGCCATACAGAACAACTCAGTCCATGGCTGTTGATATCTGGGGAGCTGGGGCTTTGAGGCTTTGTGGGGAGAGTGTTTCTTTTGTTCTAACTATTTTCAAATTATTCTCCAGTTACTATACCTGACATCTTGAGAAAATACTCAATTCACTGAGTGTACTGAGTTCTGTGCTGCAGTACTGGGCAAGGCTGCCAAGGTTGTAGTACTTCATAATTTTTCAGCATATGTGAATTCACAGTCATCTCTAAGTGATATTGCTAACTTACTCAATGATTTCAGACCTTGAGACTTGAAAGCTGAGGTAGCATGAAGGGTAATTCCAATAAAAAAAGGCCTAAGTTACTTCAGATCTTGCCAGACCATTTGGTGTTCCATTGATCAAGAGGCGGTATCAAGATTTCTAGCAAACCTGAGTTTGAATTGGCATTTAAACAACTGTGGAGGCAAATTATGATATCAGAAGCTGGCAAAAGAATATTTCAGATGACAGGAGATGGTGCAGGAGAAACTTTTGTTAGCTGTTGCCATGTCAGATCTGTGGTTGTTCTTCACGTGGCTCCAGTCCGTAGAATTAAGCAATCATAGCTGTGGTCTTGCTGAACATGTTACTGCAGTTGGTTGGCTTTGTTATGACTTACTCTTTTTTGTCACAGCGTTGCAAAGCGCCTCACCCTAATTTAAACCATATGGACTGAGATCATGTCATACTTGGAAAGAAACCAATCAAGCAAGACATAAGAGAGTGGGCAGGCTTCACTTGTTTTAACAAACTTAAAGAAAACATTCTAGAGGGGATATTCCAGAAAAACATGCTTACCAGAAGGCCTCAAAACTGCTGTTTCAGCTCATGGATTATGCTGCTTCTCAAGTATTGTTGCAGATCCCTCACACTTTTGATCATCTTAGTGTTTAGAATTACAGCGCCCTTCATGTTTCTTTTATTTAACATTCCTGTTTTCTGGTTAAAAATATATATAAGAATAAGCATGAGTACTGCAATCTTCGCACATTGTTTACAAAGGATTATGCCAGATAAAGGTGTACTGTTAATTGTACTGATGCATATGGTCTTGTGCCCATCTGGCTAAGTAAAAATGAAGAAGAATCCTCAGTGTTTTTCTACTTAAATTACTGAAATAATTAGAAGTTAAAAAAAAGGAAATTATTGCTGAGAGTTCTTAAATTCCTGGTAAGCCAGGAAATTACCAACAAAAGTAGTGAAAGGGAAAATGCAGATTGTTGTATTTACCATGTTTGGAATCATTATTTATAGAGAAATTCCTGATGTGTGCATCGTGGATTTGTCTTTGAGGCCATCCCACTACCCAACCTTTCGAAAAGCATGCTTTGTCTTTTCTGAGCATTTTGTCTGGGTTTATTCTCATGCCAACTTCTTTCTTATTAAGGAATAAAACTATTTTTAAGGTGCTGTAAATTTGTTTATCTGTAACTCAGCAAAGTGCAGTTTTAGTAGTTATATGTAAATATGCAGATATGTTTGTAGGACACGTTACTTCCCATTTGACTAACCACAAGAAACATTTCCCTCCTGGGAGGGATGACAAAAAAATTCATCAGCAGAAGTAGATTTTATTACTTGTAGAACTCTAACTTTTGCAATTTTAACAAAGCCAATCTAGCATAATAATGGCATTGTATAAAATCACATTGCAGTAAAATGCACAGGTGTTCTCATCGTGAATTTGGTTATTCTTTCACCGAGATCCCATCGTAAGATCCCATAGGCAAACTACCAGGTTGTTATTATACTTTAAGGATATTTTTTTCACATCCAAATTATCAACTTTCAATTACATTTTTGCAGTTCTTTAATGCTGGTGATTTTCACCTCTTACAAGTTCTCTTTTTTCCCTTTCAATTACTGATTGGATGTTATAATGTCTTATAATCAGGTGGTCTGTAGTTCCTTTTTTTTTTGCTATTTTGAGCTGAATCTTTTCATCTCTTGCCATCTTCTGAGTTCTTTTAATTTTGTGTGCTTTTATGTCAACTTACTACATTGTAACTCTTATGCCTTACTTAATTTATTTCCCGCAAATAAGTGGCCATGCCTTGATTTGTATTTATAACTTCTTGATCCTAGCTATAGGAAATGCATCACTTAGCCAGCAGCTTCTAAGTCCTAGTCTACTGTATCTGTATGTAGATTTTGAACGGATTAGAAAACATGTTTGGATGGAACTCTTTCTCTTTTGTTATTGGTTGTTTTATTTTTGATCCAAGTTTCTGCTCCATCACTGTTCAGTGTTGCTGTTACCTTAAATATGGGCTCATGTTAAAACCCTCTTCCACAACTTCATAATTAGAAACTTTGCAAATGGGTGTTGAAAGTAATCTACTGCAGCCTGCACGTGTGCCTTATAAGATTTTGAAATTTTTTCATAAAATCAAACAAGACTGCACATAGTACCCCTTTTTTTATTGAAGGACTTGAGTTTTTCCAGCTCCAACAGTTCAAGATAATCAGTATTAACTTCAGAAAGGGTGATTCCCATCCTAGATGATGATACACTAGCTTTAAGCAAGTCTTTTGGTGTGAGTGATGTCTGTTTTGACCTGTTAAGATGGTGCAAACCAGGAAGGAATTCCATTGATTTTGCTGGATTTCCATCAGTGCAAGTAAGATGAGAAGGAGACCCCCTTCACTCTAAAATAGCCATGAACACAAGGCATGGCACTGTAGTGCTTCTTCATTGCTTCTGCCAAATTTTAAGAGCATTTCTAGGCAACTGGGTGAAACTGAATAACGCTGAAGTTCCAAGAGGGATAGCGTTAATGGCTTTAAATGCTGCTTATATTTGATATCCTCAACAGATACCAAACTCCTCAAAGAAACATTTTCAAACATAATTTGCTATCCTGTTCAGACCTCATCACCCATATGTTCAGACCAGGACAAGAGCTCTGAGAGAGGCTGCAGGCCTTCAGCCAAGTGTTAGCAGCTGTACAAAGAAGCAGCCTGAGCACAAAATGAACACACAGATATGGAAAGCCAGGGATCTTGTTTCCTGGAGTACGTTTGGTTTTTGTTTATGCTTTTTTTAAAGCAATTATTCAATATTACTCCTTCCAACAGAATGTGCATTAGAAAGATCTAAAGATGTTTTCTTGGTGAGCATCCATTCTGCTTTTTATTTCAAGCTGAAAGCGAAAGTATGTTTGACAGTAAAAAGTCAAAATACTTTCTTATCCTGACGCTCCCTTCTCCTTTCCTTTAAAGATGTATTTTTTAGCCGATTTACAATTTGCTTCTAAATCTCTTTCCAGGTTCAGCATATAGAGTAAATGTATAGTTTGATTAATTTTCAACTGGCAAGATTATATTTCATCTATGTATACACTTGAGTATGCAATTTCTATTGACTTATGTCAGAGCTTGGACTAAAGTGGTGAGAGGTAAATTACTGCTCACAACTGTTTCAGCACTCCTGTCATACGAATTCACAGCGGTGAACCAGGAACAACTGTTTTTTTCCACTTTTGCCTAGGTCAAATCTTGTCCTTAGTTAAACACAAGTTTAGCGTATCCCTGTAGTTACTCCTCAGCTTCATGTAACGTGGCTGGAGTTAGCAATGGATTGGAAAAGGTGAAGTATGATGAGTGTTATTTGTTTTTTCTCGAAGGGAAGAGTGAGCTGTTAGGATGAAGAACGAAGAAATAAGCATAATCCCAAGGTCTTGCCTCTGCTTTATGTAGTTGAAAGTAAATAAATTGAAACTATTTGCATTTACATGAAGCAGTTGAAAGTTCCCAGAGCGATTTTCACAGAAGTGAAATCCTCACAACGTTGTCTTTGCCAAAATTTTGTTTCCTTCAAACGTTGTACGATGTGTTTTCAGTTGCCACTGTCTGCCACAAAAGTGGCTCTGTTTCAGTGGCACCATCTCAGTTTGTGAGTGTTGGAAAGAAATGCTTGGTGTAAAAATGAGATTCTGACACCAGGCAAATTAGTCATCCACTTGTTTGGGAGCGTGGTTATTGCCAGTTCGCACTCACTCATGGGAACTACAAAGAGACTTTATGTGCCGCCTCAGCGTTTCAGCAGCATTAAGCACATAGTGTGCTGGTTTTTGACCAGGTGGAGATAGGATTTTTGTATCTCTTGACATGCACAATTTTACTCTTAGGTGACATAAGAATAGCTTTGCTTTCTTAGATAAATTTGAAGGTGTTTTCTTGACATAAGCTCAATGCAATGTACTGTAGCTCCGTCCAAGAACTACAAACTAAACTAAAATCTACCTCCAGGTACTTCTGACCTGTGGAACAGTTTGGGCCCAGGCTGTGCTCTCCCTTCATAGCATGCTAAACTGAAGCTTGAAGTAAGATGCTTCATCTGAATCTGGAGTGCAATTTAGTTACCAGAGTCTCTTTTTTTTTTTTTCTTTCTTTTTTTTTTTTTTTTTGTATGGATTCATTTATTATCTTTCTTCAAGCTATAAAATCTTACTAAGCCATGGTATGCACATGGGTCTTCCCCACCTGGATTAGCTGCAAGGCACAAGTGCTCACACTTAATGCTGCTGTTGACTAGTGCTATGAACTTCCTTGGCTCACCTGGCAGGCTCTCAGACTTTAGCTTTGGAGTTCGATTTTCAAAGTGTAGTTTGGATAAAGCAGAAAGAAGTGAAGAAATGATCAGAGATGCTGAAGCATTGTGTCACTTGCTGAGGTGCTTGTATGCCTGATTAATTATTGCCTAATTATAAACCCTCGGGATCATACTTTTCACCAGTGAGAAGAAAATATTACACAGACTGCCAAGAAAAATCACATTTTCCATCCCAGCTGTTTTCTGATTAAATGGATACACCATGAGTTTAAAAGGGCTGTTCAGCTGTGCTTCGGGATGTTTTGCCTTTTGTTTATCCCTTTAGTGCCATGCCAAACAGAACCTCTATTTCACCTCTCTCTCAGCAGAGGATTTTTGGTATCTAGCAGTAGAGGATGATAGGTACAGCTGAAAGGACAGGCTTGGCATTCACTTTTTCCATCTTGGGATGTTGCTGTGTCCACTCCAGGGGAAGGGGTCAGAAATTCAATAATGCTTATACTATGTAGCTAGGCAAAGGAACAGTGAATTTGTTGCACTTCAGAACCTTTTTTTGCATTTTTTTTTTCCATTTAAAGCAAAAAAACCCACTGTTCTGAAAACTTGGAAATAGTTCAGATGGTTGAACTAATCTGCAGTTCTCCTTTTCTTCATTTCACGTCTTTTCAAAAAGCAAGAAATCTAGTTCTTGGCATCATTGTTCACAAGCATCCTGACATCTTTTTTTTGATGCACGTGTGGTTCACGGAGCACCATTTTGGAACCACGAGTAAGAGAGCAGCTAAGCTATGATTATCTGCTTGAAATACGGACACCCACTTTGGTTGTGGTCAGTTCCTATACATGATTGGGACTGTGGGTGAATGTGGCCTTCTGTGAGTAATGAGCAAACTGCATAAGACTTGTGTGGACTTCAATCATAGAAGCTTGATTTGCAGTTCTTGATTTCACTGCAATCTGTTAGCAAGAATTGTCAGAGCTTTGGAAGATAGAGAGCAAGTAAAGGTTATTGTGAAATGATTTCATGATAGACAGGAGGAAGAAGGAGTAACTTTTAAGAGAGTAGAGCTCAGAAAAGCTCAGAATTCTCAACTAACTGCTAATCTATTATCTTGCATTTCATGCAAAAGAAAAAAAAAAAAAAGTTAATTGATCTGTTTTTTAAGCTATGCCAAAAGTTAGGTGACTACTTGACTGTAAATGTGGTGAGTGTGGTACTGTGTACCTCTGTCCTAGCAGTGCAGTTTGCTGTGAGCATATCTGTAGTCTTTAGACTGAGGAAGGGGAGATCTGCTCCTCTGCCTTGTGAGACCTCACCTGGAGTGCTGCATCCAGATGTGGAATCCTCAGTACAGGAGAGACGTGGAGCTGTTGAAGTGCATGCAGAGGAGGGCCACAAAAGTGATCCAAGGGATGGAAAACCTCCCTGCGAGGGCAGGCTGAGAGCTGGGGCTGTGCGGCATGGAGAAGGGAAGGCTCTGGGAGACCTGAGAGGGGCCTTTCAGTATCTAATAAAGAAGGGGACAGATTCTTCAGTAGGGTCTGCTGTGATAGGACAAGAGGAAATTGTTTCAAATTAAAATAAGGGATTTACATTCTATATATGGAAGTTTTTTTACAAGAAGGGCAGTGAGGCACTGGCACAGGTTGTCCAGAGAGGTGGTGGTGTCCCTCCCTGAAGACACTCAAGGTCAGGCTGGATGTGCTCTGAGCATCTGATGGAGCTGTAGGTGTCCCTGCTTATTGCACGGGGTTGGAGCAGATGGCTTTTAAGGGACCTTTCCAACTCAGATGGTGTTGAACGATGACTGTAAATGTTTGCCACCAGGTGCGTGTGTCATAGCACTACAATTTTCTACAAATATATAGAAGTTGTGACTAAATGTTCTTAAAATTTAGCCTTTTCTATAATGCATATTGTCAGTGACAAGGAGAATGTGTAGCTCAAGTGGGTGTCTGTTCTTTTCTGAAGGAAAATGCTGCTGGGTTTACTTGATCAAGTCAGATAAAAGTGAGTTGCATATTATTTGGTAATTTTTCTTTAGTTTTCTTTAGTAAGCAAGAATAGTCCAAACAAACAGGTGGAGAGAAAGAAAGAAGGAAGAAAGAAAAGAAAAAAAAAACACCCGAAAATAACACACTGGAAAATGGGAAAAATAAGGAGTATTTTTCTCATACTAAAAATAAATTAACTGATTTTATTATTAGATAGCATGTGATACCTCAGATGAATTTTAAATTTGTGGTTTATGATCGTAGAGGACTTATAAACTTTGAAATACAGGCGTTTTCTTTTGCGCAGTAACTGTTAGAAATAATACACCAGCGTAAATATCCATGCAATTGCTTTTTCTTCATGACAGCAATTTGGTATTTCTTCCTCAGAATGATTCCATGTTGCTTTCTCTCTGAACCTGCTCCTTGACATCTGATTTGAAATACATAGCCTCCTTATTTACCTTCCTTGTAATCATGATACTGAAAGAAGCTTTGGACTCCTGTTCCTTCTATGCAGAAGAGCAACCAAAATGCTGCTGCTGTGTTGTACCCTGATGCTCCCTCCCTCGATTTTATTTAGCTTGTGGCATTTAATAATGCTCAGTTCCTTTCTGTACGTGACAGAATAGAGGAAAAGGCAGAATGTCTCTGTGGCAAACTACTGCCATAGATTCAGCAAGTGTTGATCTCAGCTTTGCTCTTAGTCTGGAAGACAAGTTACCACCATGTGAAGGGAGCAGCTAAGGGAGGTTGTTATGGGACTGATGGAGTTGTTCATGGGACTGTCATCGCTGGATCCCTCAGAGGAAGTGAAAGAAGCAAAAGACTGCTTGTGTGCATGATAGGACAGTAGATGTTGGCAGGTTTTCTCCTTTTCACCAGAAAAGTGAAGGTTTTTGGTTTTGTTTTTTTGGCTGATATGCTGATTTTGTCAATTTCCTGTCAGTTCTGTATATTATCACTTAGAATCACTTGGCCAAGTACCTTCTCTCTTGCATTGAAATCTGGTAAGCTCTTCAAGCAGAAATATTCTCTCAGTACTTTAAAGTGAGCCTTTTCTCATTTATTTATTTTTTGCCTATGGGAGTGCTATGTATTCACTCCAGAGAGGAGATCATCTCCCTGTGTGTGCTTTGGGGTTTGTTGCTGAGTGTTGAACAGTTGCAGTGAGCAGTGACAGCAATGCCTCATCTTTTGGAAGGTGTTTATATATGCTAGATCATTTCTTGATAGCTATTTTCCTCTTATAGGCAAACTGTAAACATCAAAGGATTCTTTTCCTGCTATTTAACTACTAAAGGATTAACTATTCCTGCTATTAATGTAGAAAGAGTGTAGCACTGACTCTAGTATTCGCGTAGTTACTTCTCTGCCTCTTGCATCCTGCGCTCAATTCATTCACAGTGTTTCAGTGACTTTTAATGTAGCATCAGAATTAATAGAATATACCTGAATATAGAATATTCCTGGAGGGAGACTGACTATGTTTAATTTCAAAAGTGGTACAAAAGAAAGTAAATCCCTAAACTGAACACTGGCATAGCTGATGCTTATTCTTTGCTTGGCCAGCGTACTTAACACTCACCACAGCTGAAATGAATCTGTTGTAACACCCTCATTTTCCTTTTCCTTCTTTTTTCCTCCCCTTTTTTGGTAATATTTCAATGAAAAGTTTTCTTCCTGAAAAGAATAGTATTTTTGTGTTAAAAGATTTCAAATTGACCTGCACCCAAAGGTATGAGCAATAGGCTCGTGGTTTCTTCCACATGAATTTGATACTGCAAGCTGAGCTCATCTAGAGCAAGTCCTTAGTCACAGAACAGTCTGTTTTGACAGTCCTAATGATCCATACAAGTCACCCTTGCTGTACAAGAATTAAGTAATGTCTCTGTGTCAACACTTTGTAAGAGTATGCTGAAGTTAATTTGCACCACAGGTCAGAGCCCAGATTCTTTCAAAAGAGTGACACTGAGCACAACTTTTTGGATTTCTGTAGACCTTGGCTAAGTTCTATATTAAGATCTTGGCAGCACACTGCATGAGTGTCCTATATGAGACCAATGAGAAATCATAGCAGCTAGCTGTTTGCAGACATAGTGTTTTGACTTATGACTAGTCACAGAAATTGTCCAAATTCATTTTACTGCTGTACAAATCATTAAGTTGAGATTTACTAAACTACCAGTGGTAATTGCCATTGCTTGTTTCTGACACTATTCAAAAAATAAAATAAAAATCTTTACCCAGAACTTCATTCTTTCCTATGTGCCATGGGGGTGGAGATCCACATTTATTCCTGCAGGTTTTGCTTTCAGACACTTGAAACCAAAGGCTTTGTATGGTGAACTGAATCACATTCTCCATTAAAAAGTAAAAATCAATGCCAAACATCTCTATTGTAACTTTAGTGTAACTTTCATGTCATTTGCCCCTTTATAATGATGCTTTGAACTAGTAAGAGAGAAGATCACTGTGTGCATTCTGATCTTTTATAAAAAATCCTTTTTTAATTGCTTGCATTAAACGAAGGACAATTCATTTTGTATGGAAATATTCGGAGACAGAAAGGGTTGACATGCATAATTTCATGTTTAGAATGAGAAGTGATACTGTCTTAGGTGTATTTCCATCACAGAAATGCTGTTTTGATATATGAAAATAAGATGGAGAGTGCTACTCTAGGCAATACTATCATCACTTACATGTAGACTGCATTCTAAAGACACAACCAACTAAAAACTTTAATAATCAAAAATTTAAACTTTTCTAGCATTTTAGGTCAATAGGCTCTATTTTTTGGTTAACGCATGAGAAGATATTACAAGACACTGCAAATGAAGCTGGCAGCAAAACTGCTCTTTTACTTCTTCAGATACATTAATCACAAAACCTTTGATTGCCAGACCTTGCAGAACAGGTGTTTCCACAACTATTTCTGATAGATAGATGTCTAATAAATGATATTATAACCAGTAACATTAACTGTATGTTATATCATTTGGTGAATATTCTGTAAGATTTGTATAGGATCTGTGTTTCCCAAAAGACCTGAAAAAAAGTTGTCTATTGTTATCATCTGTAAGACACAAAACAGAGAAGGGACTTTCTGCTGCCACAGCAAATCGCCACTGGAAGTCTACTATAGATAGTAATTCCCTTTCAGTTATGCAAAGCTTGAAGGGCTCTGAGGTCTGTTCCCAAACAACTGATTGTTAGGGCACTGTCATTTGGAACTAAGCACATAGGTGTGCAAAAAGAAAGCAGAGGAGCTCTAAGATGTTTTGGGATTTGTATGTGCTTCTTTCCTTTCTCCTACTCTTCACTATTCTTTCGAGAATTTGTAGCTCTAGTCTGGCACAAATGGATGCTGAAATGGCATTGCAACTGAACGTGAACAAAAACCAGAGATGATTAGTGTTTGTTTCCTCATGATCATGTATCCATCACTCAGACCTGGTTGCTGATGAAGTTTAGGACAAAACGGTTCAGATGTCGTCAACGCCAAAACTCTGGAGAAGCAGATAAGATTTTCCAAGTTCAGATGTTTGGTGTTTTGTGTAACATTCTTGCATCTCTTAAATGAATGTAATTAACTTACATCTCCAGTGAATAATTTTTTTTTTAATAATTTCTTAATAAGCTTAGTATGTTTTCTGCCTTGTATGCTTTGGAATTATTCATACCCTGCAAAACAAGTTTATAGAATTCTAATACAATAATACTTAGTATCCACTTTGTTCTGATGTTCTCCCTGAGTTGCCAATGCAGGGCAGCAGGTCCCAGCAGTATCCACCTTTTACCTTGGAGGACGTTGGTGGGCTTTATATACAGTATTTTCAGGA
Organism: Centrocercus urophasianus; assembly: GCF_019232065.1. NCBI lineage: Eukaryota > Metazoa > Chordata > Aves > Galliformes > Phasianidae > Centrocercus > Centrocercus urophasianus. Next base: position 12,426,482 of record NW_024884800.1, on the reverse strand, counting down.
GCCCCATCAACTAGTGCTGTCCTTGGATTTGGTCATGGTGGGATGAGACTAGTTTAAAAAATGTTTATTGGAGACTGCGTGTGAGGAAAAAAAGGAGTTTGTTTGTGCTAGGATGTATAGGATGTCACAACCTGTGAGGGTGGCTGTTTGACCATAAGAAAAAACAATGCAAATGCTACTGCTAGATAGGTGGGCTGTTGTACTTTTCCTTTATGACCGTCCACAAAGCTTTAATTCCTAGAGGAACGGGCAGGCTTTGTTAAGAGAAGCAATCGCAGAGCCTCACTTTTTCCAAAAGGTATATTGTGCTTGCTTGCAGATTGTTACGCTGTGTGGTGATGAATAACACTTGGAAGCAGATGTCAAAGGCATCAGTGCTCAGTGGAAATAGTACATTTTTTCCATTTTATGTCTACTTCAGACTATATTAAAGAGGAGGGAAAAAATTTAAAAGCTGAAAACATGTTGAAACACGTTACGGTTGTGACAGAATTGACGACAGCCAGGAAATTCCAAGTGAGGGTCCTCACTCCATACTTTGTGTGCTCAGACAAGGAGTTTAACATCCAAGCCCTTGGGTTAGTATTGGTCACAGAAGTTTTATCCTTGTTATTTGTTATTGCATGAATGCCTTTTTGATGCTGGCGGCTTTCCTCTTTTCTTTTAATCTTTCATAAAAACATGTGAAGTCCATGTTCCGTATCATGTGCCTTCATACCTACTTAAAGCAGTTGGGTAACGAGGAATTTTTTAAAAATTAATCTGAAATAGCCTGCATCCCAGAAAGGTCACAGAAAATTTATTCAACAGACAAGAATGCATACAAACATGAAAACTTGTATCGCTGTTTATAAAAGCATGTGTGATTCACATAAACCTCACATTAAAATATTCTCTCTGCATGTGGTAGTAATAAAATCATCTTTATTTTTTTTAAATGTGAATATTTATATCATGTAATGTTTTTGTTTTTTCTCTTGGAGTTAAAATGGAATTATATTTTTGCTGAAATGTTAACAGAAGCTAAACTGAGTTTACTTTGATCCTCTTACAGAAGATGCTTGGATAGCACAGAGCAGCTCTGTGTAGACACAGTGAGGCAACCCAGGCTACATATTAATACATAAAATATAAATGTGCTAACCTTGATACCTGTGCTTTTTTTGCCCCCCCTTTCTCTGTCGTAGCTAGTTGTGCACTTCTCCTATGTCTTAGTCTGGGGAAGGTGATCTGTACCAGTGATTGATAGGTTATACATTATAGTTTAAAAAAAAAAAAAAAAGACTGCAGAACAGCTGCAGGTTACAGGAATTAATTCCTGTTGAACTGTGGAAGATTCTTGACTTTACTCCACACACAGTGGAGTAAATCACCACAGTGATCACCAGTAATCACCACAGTGTCTTACTTACTCCAAAGTCAATTACCAGAGTGCCTGACTGTGCTCTTCCACTCCTGGGCTGTGTTTGTGTACCTTCTATCTACTAGATTTGAAAGCATCCTTGTCCCATACTGAAATGCTTCTCCTCTTAGGTTTCTTGATTTAGGTACTTACCAAGTTAGCACGAAATCCTCTGCTTAATCAGTTAAACCAGTGTAGCTCCTGGACATCCTCACCCAGAGCTGCTTTAATAGATAATCCTGAACCAAACTCTAAGTTCAAGTCAGAATGTGTGGATACCAACTATGTAGCAGTGTTGGGATGGCAGTTGCACTGCTACCAATGTAGCCACACTTCCCATATTTGATGTTCTGGTTTTGGCTGTGCTATGGTGTTTGGGAGTTCTTTTTGCACTGCTTATTGCTGAGCCCTGAGAAGGATTTGGAGCCACAACTTAACAGATGCAAGCCCCTTAAGTATGGCTGTAGACTAAATATGAGATGTTACGTTTGGCTGTATTGAAGGTGATACTGTTGACCAGGCTACCAAGGGATCCATATCGCTGTCAGTGATCAGTTCTTCTACTTTCTGTGCTCAGAATGTTTTTCACATGATTCCTTAACAAATATTGTTTATATGTTTCTCCCTGGTTGCCAAAATAATGTTTTAATGTGATGTCCAGATCTTCCTGGTTATCAGTTAAGCAAGCATATTTCTGTTTTCCTATTTACATACAAAGAACTGTGATTCATTGAATTTTAAATCCTCTTAAAATGTGCCATGTTGACTTTGTATCTTTCCAGCTTCTCAGTAAATAGATCATTAATAAGTTTGACCAGAGTAGTTTTCTATAAACTTCTGTTAATTTAAGTATACAAGCTTCTTTAATGGACTTAGGTTGAATGGGTTGAAATCTCTGCATGTGCTATTATCACTGTACTGTCTTGTCTAGGAAGAGAAGCTAACCAGGCTGTATTTGCCCAGGCTTTCCAACTTAACCTTTTTAGGGAACTGGCATCCCATCAGCTTTCTTCTAGTCCTCTGGAAATTCCACTGTCTTTCAAGAATTCCAAGTATTCCAAAACTTATGATGTCGTGCAATCTTGAATCCAAACTCCCTACCACATTTCCCTTCACAAAAATAACTATGAACTTTCTAAATTCAATTTATTTCTTTAAAGTATTTCCAATCGTATAATGTTTTGTAGAAAGCCTTTTATTGCAAAACCTAAATTTGAAGCTGAAAAACTGTTTGGCTTTATCTTTAAAAGCATTGTTCTACCAAATCCATTCCAGCCTGTGATGTTATTCATTATTATAGTGCTGTGACAAAAGTAAAATTCGAAGTGGACGTGTGTAGATAACTAATTGTAGGGCAAGCTGTTTGCCAAATATACCCAGGCTTGAATCGTTCTGTGTTTCCTGTTTGAAGTGGAATTATTGTTTAGCTAAAGACAGAGAACTAATGAGCAGTTAGTTGCTGAAGGAATCTGATTGAAAGCATGCTTCTGAAAAGGTTAGCTGTTAAACGCGGAGCATTTTAACACCCGTGAGGTGTTCAGCAGCAAGCACAAGTTATCAGCTCCAGAGTCTCTGGAGAAAATGAGAAATCATAAACGGCATGTGTTACAGGAGCCCTAGGAGCTGTTGGAGTTGCTTCTTGAACTGAAAGCTTATGGTTATTCTGAGATGGGAAGATGAAGAGGAACAGATTACAGCTAGTCTATAAAGAACAAGGTCACTGTGTGAGGACGCCTGAGTATTGTTGTCTTGAGGATCCAGTCATAGGAAAGCAACATAACAGAGGCCAGATGCTTGTTCTTATTAACAGTGGTTCATGCTATAAGCTTTTAGTCATTTTTCCAAAATTTGATGCTTTCAGTGGTGTGTTTCTTCTAAAAAGCCAGTATAAATTTTCATACTTTAATAGCGCTTAGAACTGAAACTACCTCAGCAGTGTATAAATATGGATGGCTTATGTAGTCTTTTCATGTTCACATGGAACTTCTTGTGTTTTAGTTTGTGCTCATTGCTCCTCATCCTGTCATTGGGCAACACCAAAAAGAGCCTGGCCCCATCCACTTGACTCCCTTTGGATATTCGTAAGCATTGATAAGATTCTCCCCCTCAGCCTTCTCTTCTCCAGACTGAACAGCCCCAGGTCTCTCAGCCTTTCCTCATACAGGAGATGCTCCAGGTCCCTCAACATCTTTGTGGCCCTTCGCTGGACTCTCTTTAGAAGTTCCATGCATTGAACTGAGAAGCCCAGCACTGAACACAGTGCTCCAGTTGTGGCCTAACAGAAACTGTTGGATAAAGAATGTCCATGGCAGAACTGATGCAAAAGCTCTAGAGCATAGAACATCAGGGTACCTTCAAGTATCCTGTTCTTTCCCTCAGCTCATCTGGCTTCTATTATTTCTAACATTTCACTTTTTTTTTTTTTTTTATATCAGTGGTTTTAATATTAAAAGAATTTTTTTTCTGTAACATGTTTAGCAAATGTGCCTTCTGGCTTCAATCTTTTTACATGCAACCAAGAGCTCACAAGATTATGGCTAAGTTATAAACCCTAAGAAAATGGACAGAACAACCAACACTGAGCAAAACAGTAGCCAAGCTCAGTCGTCCGTGCCCCATATTTTTGGTCAGAGAACCTAAGGGTTGACCTGACCTTAATGACCTTAATGGAATATTGTATAAATGCTGTCTTACAGGGAGCACAACTAATCTGCAGTATCCTTGCCAAATCGTGCTGCTGGCTACATGTAGCATTTGTGGGTGCAAATGAGTTTTTGTTGCTACCTTGTATTAAACAGGGAAAAAAAAATTATCTTGAGACCAATGGAAGCCACTTTCCATCACATTATCTGAGCGGGTAGGGAAGTCAGATGTTTGGAATGGGTGTTGGGTATCACCAGAGTGAATGTTTTGTTCATTCAAGCTATATGGAATTCACCAGGTTTTGGGTTTGCTAGCAATTGTGAATTCAGCTCTAATTCACTGAGCAGCCGCAGGAGCTTGGAGGCTTTGTTAGAAATCTGCCGATTAAAACCTGTGTACTTGTGTGGCTGCAGAGCTCCTTTTGGCAATCCTGGCCCCCAGGCTCCGCAGCACTGGGGGCTGCTTCCATCCCTTTCTTCAGCCCTCTGTGCCATACGCTCTTCAAGAGCAGAAGTGCACCATTACACCTCAGGGAAACTTGACTAATGTGACCAGTGCAGCACTTGCATGGATCTCAGCTAACACTTGGCTGCTTTGTTTTTCAGTTTGGTTTGTAAATCTTTGTGCAGACACTGCGCTTCATGCACTGACTTTGATATCAAGGGTTCTCACATCTTAAAATGTCTTTGTAGGTGGAGCACGAACTTAAAAATACAGTAGCTCTTACAATTGGGTGCTTTCAGTTTTGCCAGCTTACAGAGTTCCTAGCGTAAAGCAATTAACACATAGGATTAACAAGCCCCTGTTGTTATTTTCTGTAGCTGGTTCTCAAGATGATTTTGCTCCTTTCTAGAGCAGTAAGTCTTTGAGTCTTTCTGTGTAGTTCTGTAAACATCTGCAGCCCCACAGGATAATATTCTGTGCTATCATCATGATGCATTTTTCCTGGAAAAAAGTGCAAATTCTGTCCGTCAATCAGTGAGTGATAAAAAGATCTCTTTTTTTGTTTTTATTTTTGGTTCTTGTAAATGCTACAGACAAAATGCTGCCTCTATTGGAAACTTATTTTACAAGTGCTGTAAGAGTTTGGGAAATCTGTCAAACATTCTGAGCAGCTGCTGAGCAGAGCCCTCGGATCTGTGTGTGCTTTGGCATCAGTGGGATGCACAGGAGCAAAGAGCGAGTGGAGGAACTGGGCTTTGAAGTCTGCTCGGTGATGTTATATTATTCTTGGCTCTTTGTGCTTTGGAAAATACACTGCATCAAGTTCTCATCATTGCTGTAGTGCACAGCTTTTCTTGAGGCTGTGGAAGGGTGGTTTTAGCATTACATTCGGCTATGAAACACCTCAGTCATTTCACTGCTGAGATTGTTATTTTATTAAATTCTTGTTAGTTTTTTCCTTTATATCATTGGACTGGTTCCCCAGTTTATTTCTTGGGGTGTTTCATGCTTTCACCGCAAGGCTTATGTGTACCTTCATTTGCATTTGTGAGTTTCACAGTGACTGAGTCTCAGCTGATTTTTCTGCTTTGTAATTGGATTCACCTGTACCCCACATTCAAAAATAATTTCACCTTCCGTTGCATCGTCCACTCACAGCTGAAAAAGCGCTTTACAACCTTTAGTGCATGTTAAGTTCAAAAAACCAAAACCACAGTGCAGGGTACTTAAGAATTGGAAGGTGGGATGTTTTGGTGAATGTATCTGACAGTGCCTTCTGAAAGGTGGAGTTCTGTGCAGGAAAGGTGCTGTGCTACCAATAATGCTTCTGCACTAGCTTAGGTAACAGATACCTGTGCTTTTGAAACAGGTTTTGAAATCTTAAATGCTCTGTCACCCTACAAGTGGGTACATTTCCCCAGTGGGGACAACTGGAATAAGGTGATATCTCTAATGTACACCGATGTTCTTTCTTTAGTCAAGATTAAAGCAGGAGATCAATTCATTAACTAGAGAGGGGTGAGAGAGAGGGGAGAAGAGATTATTTATGTTACAGGAAAAAGCTTTTTCAAGTCAGGCTTGAAAGCCCATTTGGCTGTTCAAGAGACTCTTCTCCCTCCAGCTGCATCCAGAAGATTCGTCCTTCTCTGGTACAAATAGTGTAGTTTGCACTCTTAACTAGAAAAGCATGTTGATTCCAAAGTGCCAAGTTCTTCTTGCCAAATGCTGCTGCAGATCTAGAGCTTTTTTCTTCTTCTGTTTTACTTTTTCTTTGTTTACTGCTCCCTGTCTTGGTCGTGTTTTCCTACATGCAAACGTGCATTTGAAATTTGCAGAAACACAGATCTGTTGTCTTTTGTTGTTGTTATTTCAGTGAATGGCTCACAGCTAAGTTCCTCTAAGCTGTGAAGTGCAACACAGAATTTGTAAGCCTTATCTCAGTTTATTGACCTGATTGAGAAGAGTGAAGTCTTCTCTTTGCTTCCATGTCTGAAAACATAACCTTATCCCCCAAATCCCCAACCAAGCTTTAGATTAACATGTTATCATCATCCAGAACTCAGCTTTGATAGTCCTTTAAGACAAATAGAATTAGTAAGGGATGAAAGAATTCTTGTGGGCTTGTAAATCTGTAGTAAGTCCTTGGTGTCGGCATAAAGCACAGCTTAATTTGAAACTTGTAGCAAACCCACAAGAAAATAAATGGGAAGATTTAAACTTTCTAACAGGCTTTACAATCTGACTGCTTAAGAACTTTAACTATTTTTGCAAATGAGCCACATCCAATTTGAGCAAAGGGTGTTGAAACAGGCTTTAACAGATTACTTTTTTTTCTTTTTTGTGATTTTATATTTTTTTTTGGTCAAACGTGGAAGTGATTTGGGTTAGTGTTTGCTTTTGTTTTTGCTTCCTGAAATGCTGCAAGTTTAAAGTAATTGATATTATTGATAATGCATTCTAGGATTGTAAAACAGGTCACCAGTTCTCAGTGTTGGCATTAGCCATCATCAGAGGGGGGCTCAGCGCCTCCCGACTGGACCTGTAATCCTCCCAGTGCAGGGAGGTGAGCTGAGCAGTCCCTGTTTTCTGCCTTTTTACAGTTGATGGGCCTTTTCTCAGATGAGTTTAAATAACAAGTATTGTGGGCCTGTGAGAGCTGATGAACAAAGAGAAGACAAAGGAAAACAGGCAAAACAATGTGAATGAATGCATCAGAGAAACTTGCAATCTCTCTGTGATTTTTTTGTAGGAAAATACTTGTTCATTTTACTGAAGTCCCGTTTCTTGTTTTCTTTTCCAGAAGTAGTAGGGATAAAGCAGAAGTAGAGAAGTTCCTTTCCTACAGAGAGGAAAAAAATGAACACAAACGGTAGAGAAGGCAAATTGTCACCATGATCTTGGAATGGACTCACCTCCAATTTACTGTAAAGACACACAGTGTACTATCAGGAGTTTTAAAAAGCGACAGTTAAACAGTCATAAAGCAAGAAGGAATATCTGTTCCTTCTTTACCTTCTACTCATTCACTTAAGAACTCCCTTTTGTCTGTCAAGAAGAGAAACAGGCAATGACATGTGTCCACATCAGCGTGCTGTAGATGCTGAAATTGAGCAGAGGGCACATTTGAATACCTTAGACATCAGAAAATACATAAGCCAGCACACACACTAAGAACACGGGTTTGCAAATGTGTCACTAGCATCAACAGAACTGCTTTGCTCACTGTGGCATCTGTGTTTCATCATCCTGTGCTAATGGTTCCATGGTTCCCAATGACAGGTTCTGACCAGGCTTCATCAGTGTGCTCAGGATGCAAATCAGCCACCAGTCCATTCCTTTTTGGATTCCTACCTCCTTGCGTTATCCCACACTGTCTGTGGAGCAGTGATGCATGCCCACTTCTTTTTCTCTAGCTTGGTATGTGTCAGGGACTGCCTCATCCTGCGCTGCATCCCATCTGACAGTGGCCCAAGCTTTCTGAGCCCCTCTTACAGACTGCAGTATAATACTCCTGGAAAGCACTGCATCTCGTTGAAGTCGTTGAAGTTATTTCTGAAGGGAATTTCTTTCCTGCTGCTGAATGCACCTAGTTGCACAGACACTCAGTCAATGTGTTACTGCTTATGGTAGTGAGACTTTGACTGACCACGCTGTAGCAGCTCTCTCTGAGCATGGGCCAGGCAGCGATGCTCCATGCAGAGGACACAATGTTCACCTGGTCCTTGCTGCCAAGACTTGAACCATGATTTTTAAGGCCATGGCAGCCTATAAACTAGCACATTAGGCTGAGTCACTATTCTGGCAGGATAAATTTAATTTCTCTTTATGTAAACTTATCTCCAGAGCACTTTATCATGCTGCAACTATTTGAACACAACAGTCCTTGAATGACTGGACGTTGCAGAAGCAATTATTTACATCAGGTAGGGGAAACAACTCTGTGGTAGGTCTTTCAAAGAAATGAAACAAAAGCAGATTAGGTATTTTATTTTTGTGTTTTGTTTTAATACTGAGCTCCCTTTTGGACTATTAAGATCTTTCAGTTTTCCTCACCAATTTGTCTTCTCCTTCCCAAGAGCATTGGGTCAGTTCACACAGCTTCTAATAAAGGTCCCATCTCTTACATAAACACACACGCACTGACATAACTTAGAAATCACCGCTGGTAAACAAGAATGTTAATTGCTGGGTAATTATACTCCGCAAGGCAGGGGGGTGGAAGCACTGAAAGAAGCTGCAGTCTTTTCAAGACAACAATTTGTAGTTGGATTAAGCTGGAACAGACCCAGGTCCCAGAGGTGAAAAGACAGTGTTTCTAAGCCTAAAGCAACACTTCTTTGCCAGTTAGCTTTAAGTATGCACTGCCCAGTTATAGTTCCAGACTCTCTGGAAACATTTAACACTTTAACATGAAGGGAACAGAAGCTTAACCCTTGCATTCTGCAGGCTTGAATTTTATTTAACATGCACATAATACAGGCCTAGGAGGATTTTTGAAGCATTTTTAACCTAAGCATAACAAAAATTAATTTGGTGTAGGATCTTGCAGGCATCACTTGCTAAAACCACCACTTTTAGCAGTTAAAGCATTAAGCTGAAGCTCTTTGATTTCACTGGAAGGGCATCCAGTCCCTATCCATCAAGTTCTTGCTTTGCTGCAGTTCTGCAAGAGATTTAGTCCTGCAGAATGATGGGTGTGTGAACACTGGTAAAACTGTATCACATTGATATTTTTCTAACTATTTCTTAGTAAAAGTGAGTGTTGGCTGTGACACTTGTCATGAAAGATGTGGGAAGATGGCCATATACACACACAGGTGCGTCGTTGTTTTGGACATGTGAGAGCTTTGCAGAACTCCTCTTTCCTACAAGGGTTTGTATTTCAGATCTGAAGGGGACTGCTGGGATCAAAGTTTCAAAGAAATTAATCCCTGTTCTGGACTGCCCAAGTGTTTCTATGTGGAATGGCATAGACCATCTTGTAGCGTGTGGTTTGTGCATTGAGTAGCCATCCCTTTCCCTTTTGCTGGCTATTAATGCAAGTTTCACAGAAAAAGGCTTGCAAGAAAAAAAATTGTCCTCGCAAAACCTGGGCAAACTTCAGGAGGGATTGTAGAATTATTGGCTCCATTGACAGAACTCAGAACTGTTAGATAAATATACACACCAAAACTGTGCTTAAAATCAAAGCTATTTCTCTGTCCTGCTCCAGAGCCCTGGATAGGGCTCACTTGTAGGAGCTGATGCCATCATGGGTCCTGGAAATGAAATGCTCTTCCAGATTAGTCCTTAGCAGAAACCCAGGAATCTTGGTGACTTAGGGTATCGCTGTGCACATGTGATCTGCCTGGATTAGTGCCCTCTTGTCACCAACAAGGCTCACTGGTCAGTTCTGCAGATTGGGATGTCTGGGAGGAGAGCAGGTGCGTACACAGGGTGTGCTGAGGAGGATGGTGCACCCTCAGCTCCTTGTTGTAAGCAATGAGTGGCTGTATTAGAAAGATGCCAACACCCAGACTAAAGACTTTGCAGAGAAGCTCCACGTGTCTGAAGCTCTGCATATTTATTTGAATCTGCATGGATATTTGCCAGTCTTTGCACACACACACTTAATTGTAATTGTGTGAGTAGCTAGTGGGATTGCTTAATCTTAAGCATTTGCTGAATGTTGCTGTTATTCTAATTACTTTTTTTTTCTATGTGGCCAAATATATGCTTAGAACTAAGAGGAATATTTGGGGTCTTCTTGCCTAACTACTTTCTATAAAACAAATGCAACAAATCAGATAACTTCAGACCTAACATATTTCAGATTGTTTTACACTCATCTCTATTAAATTTGCCTAAGCTTTCCTTGAAAAATGACAAGCTTGTTAATTTTGGGTAGCTGCTTTCCCAGACTAGCAGCCTCTTCCAGGGTTAAAAGAAAAAACAACAATTGCCAGATCTTTTAATTTTGGGGCCTCACTGAATGTAATGCCTGTTAACCCCTAAGGACTGCTGAAACATTTTTGCCTCATAGGCCCTTAGCCAAGCTTAGCATGCCACAGATGAAGTAATGCCATACCTGTCCATCTGTTTGGCCTATTGCTTTACAGTATTTGAAATAAAAATTTAATTTCATATAATTTTCTGTGACATTGTTTAGAAATAGACTATTCATATATGACAGAATGAAATGCAAATGACCCCTTTAGCAAATGAAAGTGTGATTTCTGAGTGATATTTTGTAAGACCCGGTTGTTATGATTGCTACCCAGTTGTATATCCTCACCTTCCTCTAGTAGAAAATGTAATGGAAAACGTAACCCTAACAATTACATGCAGATGGCACCATCCACGATTTCAGCCCTGTGTAGTGGCTTATGTTTCTGTAGGACAACTGGTGTAAATTAAATTGTAGCTGTCTTCTGCACATGTATTATATCGTATCTTTGCTAGCATAGGAACAAGAGCCGCACATCTGTTGGCTGAGGGGACATGTTGGCAATATTGTTTATATGGCTATTGCGTGTTGTTAATGCCAGTGAGGACCCAGGGAGCCAGCTGAATTTGTGGGAAACGCTATTGGATTTCTTTAATCACCCTAGCAACAATTTTTTGTCTTTGCACTGTGACAGAGCAGACTGTGGTGTAATTCTATCTTTGTTTTCTTGCACGCTGGAAGCAACAGCCTTTTCCAACTGGAGTTATGGATCGGGGAGGGAGCATCATGTACTGGGGAGGAGGATTGGGTCTGCTGAAAGTGGAGGAGGGAGGAAAGAGAGATCAGACTATGCACACTTTGCTTAGCCTTCAAAATCCATTTTCTATTTTTCCTCTCTTACTGAATCTTGAATGAGATTTTGGAGAGAGAATAAACAAGGTCTCCTATTTCATAGAATTATAGAATGGCTTGGATTCAAAGGGACCTTAAGGCCCACCCAGTCCCAACCCTGGCCATGGGCTGGCTGTCCCCCACCAGGTTGCCTAGGGCCCCATCCTACCTGGCACTTCAGCTCCAGGGATGGGGCACCCACAGCTCTCTGGGCAGCTGTGCCAGGGATTCACTAGCCTCCAAGAATTTCCTTCCCACATCTAGCATAAATGTCCCCTTTTAGTTTAAAACTATTTCCTCTTGTCCTCTCCGTATCGATTCACATAAAAAGTCAGTCTCCTTCCTGTTTATATGATTGTTTTACGCACTGGAATGCTGCAAGGAAGTCTCCTTGGAGACTTCTCCAAACTGAAAACCCCCAGCTCCCTCAGTCTTTCTTCATAGGAAAGGTGCTCCAGCCCTCTGAGCATCCTCACTGCCCTGCTCTGGACATGCTCCAGCACCTTCACATCTTTCCTACACTGGGGTGCCAGATCAGGACACAGTACTGCAGTTGAGGCCTCACAAGGGCAGAGCAGTGGGGACAATTCCCTCCGTCTCCTTGCTGCTACCCCTCTGTTGCTGCAGCTCAGGATACTGTTGGCCTTCTGGGCTACTTCAGTCAGTCAGTCTTCCCTCATTGTCATGATTAATGTAATTCACAAAATAGTAGCATTCTGCTTCAACTCTGAACCACTGTCAGCAGCCATGGTTGCTTCCCAGGTTGGGGGCTGAGGCAGGCATGGTTCCAGACAGCTCTGGAGAGGACAGAGGAGCTCCCATCTGCCTGCACCTATCTGTACAGACATGCTCCGAAACTGCTGCTGCTTCTATGGTCAGGAATCACCTTTCTGTTTTGTCTTCCTGCAGTGTTGGCTGCAGGAGAGCACAGTGTGTGCTGGGGTCCCTGAGCTGCAGTTGGGATGCAACCAACATCTGTAAAAAAATGCTGTGGTTGCCAGATGCAGTACTGCTGTCATTGCCTCTGTTTAAATCTGGCATAATTCAACAGCTTTAGTAGACTTAGTCTTAATTTAAACTGAGGTAAGTGAGAACATCTTTAGAGGCTATGTAAAACGATTTGGGAGCTTGTCAGAATAGTCAAAACATTACCAATAGGCTCTTACCTGCTTTATTCATCGACAATCCCAGGGCTCTTGCTGTAGTGATTCAGCTAATTAAAATTCCTTTTACCTACATTTTCCTTTACAGCTTCAGGTGGCTGCAAGAGCTTTCATTTCATGTCCCAAACCATTACAATGTGTAAAACAGCTGCTGCGTTCCACTTTGCAGCGGCAGCATTTCAGCAGTAGATCCAGTGGTCCTCCTGTATAATGTCTCTTCTGGCTGATGCCACAAAGATCATACAGAGTATTTTAATCAAATGGCTAAGAAGAATGTGACATTTTCAGATACTGAGGCTCTGTGAAGTACAAGGCACTGTTTTTATTTTCTTTCCACTCCGTGTGTGTGCGCGCGTGTGTTTGCGTACGGACACAAACATTGAATTAGGAGCTCTGTCTAAATATCTGGCTGGTTGATTCACACGTGAAATACAGACAATGCCTAACATGTGAGTCGTTAGTTACTGAAAGATTATGAGCCCAATCTTATTCCCAGGGAAGTTTGTTTAAAGCAAGGTTTTCTGCAGGAAAGCCTGAGACAGTAACCTTAGGAGAATGAAATGTGAAACCCTCCTGGCAATTTAAATAGGGCCACAGTTGAAAAGCAGTGAGAACAGGTTCCCTTTGTACTTCTGTGAGCTACACTTGGCATCCCTTGGGGCAAAGTGGGAGAGTTTCAGCCTCCCATGTCTACACAATCCTTCATTTTTCAGGAGCAAAGAGGCTTGTTACAGAAGAATGCTTTCTGTTCCTTGTAAGCCTAGAGTGGAAGGAGATCACTGATTAAAGCAGAGCTTTTGATTAAATGATGAGGCTACTTTCAGTGATTAAACACACACACAAAAAAGGTATTTTGGGGCCCACTTTCTGCAGAAGCTTGGGCTAAAATAGACATCTATTGAAGTACATGAGAAAGCAAGCAGCTCAATAGTCATTTGGAGATTGGGAAGGTGCATAGCATGGAAGGGGAAATAGCAATTTTGGGATTATGCTAGTATTCATCTGTAATTGGATCAGTGTTTATTTTTGTTTCTTGAGATGCTGTCACAGGCATGTATTGTATTTATCTTCGTAACACAAGACACACAATGCTCTGTCACTCATCATAGATAAAAGGCTTCAGTGTCCGTAGATAATTATGGAAGTTTTATTAGCTATGATGAGACAATGATAAAAGGTATCAGTGCTTTGATTTCATGTTAAAGATGCTGAGCCTGGTTTTTTGTTGCGGTTTGTTTTTTGGTGGTTTTTTTGTTCCGTATTTTCCATTTCTTTGGACAGTATTTAAAGCTTGTTAATCTTTTACATCAGTCAAGCTACCCATTTCATATAAGCTTTTGCCTACATTCCCAAGATGAGCTTCAGTAGCCACAACACTTACATTACATACATGCCAACTGCAGCAAAGTGATCTAGCAGCAGGCCAGGGCAGAAATCTCATATGCCTTAATCTTAGTGCTCCATGCAGTCACAGCCAGTCTGTTTATGAGGGGCATGGATGCTCTGGTTTCTGTGTATCTGCTTTGGTTTGCATGTGCGTTCCCAGGTCTGTGGAACTCCCATGAAAAAAGGGAAAGGTTGTTCTGTTCAAATCTGTTTCTATGTATTTCACAGAGTTGCTATGCTTGCATTTTTTAGTGTTTACATGCTGTAGTCATGTAAAAAGCATAAGGTTATGGGGAAAAGGGCAGAGCTTGCTTCACATTATCATTGAAAGAAATAAAAATGCAGAGAAATGTCAGGAGATCTTGATGAACATGTTTCTGCGGGAACTGGAAAAGAGACCAAGCCACAAAGTTAAGAACCAGATCCAGATTCCATATCCTTCAGCCTCACCCCTACGGGGATGAAAAATTCAGAACTGAAATACCACAAGTTTGAACTCAGGGGTTTTTTTTGTACTTCCTTTTCCATAGCCTGGTTACAGTGACACTCTCTGAACAAACGTTGGTATGAGCCATACCTGTACCTGATTGCTATGTCTGAGCACAACAACAGCCTGCAAAATGGGACTGCATACATGCAATTTCTTCCTAATTTTTTCCAGCATTTTACCACTGTGGTCCAATCTGGCAGTTCTGCTAAACATTACTGAGCTGCCTACAAAAACACTGGGAGATGTTTCCTCCTTTTAAATGAGGTCTAAGAAAATCCGAACACTTGTTTCCACTCCAGCCCTTTTACTGATAAAAGGTAAATTACTGATTGAAAGAGATGGGTAAACATGTCAGCTTTTGGACTGAAACTTAAGGGTGTTTTATTTTGGAAAGTTAATTTGATTCCAAACCACTCCAACCACGAGATTATATCAGAAACTGCATTTAACTAAATCGTCCAAGCCCTTATCTTCTGCTATTTGATTTTCTGTTATGATTAATATTTGTCAGAAACTTGTAATAATCCCTTTAATTTCTAAATATTCCTTTATTATGTGAGAGCAAGTTATAACATACCTCTCTGGGCACTGCAGTATCTCCTTCTCTTTACCGTGTGTCAACACTGACAGTAAAACAAAATATTCTTCGTGTCAGTTTTGAAAGCCACTTTAATATTATTTACTGTAATTGAATTAAATCAGTTTTCAGTGGCAGTGTCTTGCCTGTTTTGAGTTAGCAAGAATATGCACTGTGCAATAAAATGTGCTTATGCCAGAAGCATTTGTTTATGACACAACACCAGTTACCTGTTGTGATTTAAGCAGAGCGATTAAAACACAGATCTACGCTTCCTTGGCCTTCAGTATTGCTGCATCTAAAACAGCAAAGTTGTCTCCACTGAGTGCTTAGAATTTCTGGGTCTTCTATCTGGGTCTTTCAAAAGCTTTAGTCGTTTAATTTATTATGTAATATACATTTTAATTTATTAATAATTTGTTGTGTAATATATATTTAATTTATTGTGTAAGACTGTACTAATTATCTTAAAGCTCAGAATGTCTCTTTCCAGTTCTCCCTCTTCTGGCAAAATTACCCTGATAAAATAGAGGTAGCACAATTCTTTGATGATGATGGAAAGAAAAAGCTACCTTTGTTATTGTAAAGGCTGTCGAGATATAAAGGCTGAGGTAAAGAGTCACACAGAATAATATACTTACATCAGCCTGCATCTAGCATTCCACCTTGCTGCTTTTTTCCTTGCTTCTTTTCCATGCTGGTACCTGCTTGTCTCTCTGTATCTCTAAGTCACAAGTGTCATGTCACTGTTCTGCTGTCAAGTCAGCTACGATGAAAGATTGCTTAATTCCTGCAAAGAAAAAAGCAACTTTTGAACAGGTAAGATTGCACAGTTTAGGAAAATAGCCACAATGAAGAAAATTTTGAGTAGAACTAAGTGGTGGTTGCCACACAAGTTCAGTTGCTTCAGCCGTGCTGAGTCACAGCATTGTAAGTGGCCTTCAGTGACTCGGTTATGTCTAAGTAAAATGAATCCCAGTTCATTTGGCACAGATCAGTTATTTTATTGACTAGGACTAGAAGTGTTACAGCCTTTGACAAAAAGTATTTGTGATATTCTTACTCTGTTCAAATTCTGCAGTGCCAAGACATCATCTTGCAGATAAGAGATCATAGATCCACAGAACGGTTAAAGCCCACCCACCTCCAACCCCTGCTGTGGACTGGCTGCCCCCACCAGGTCGGTCTGATGGTGGTCCCATCCAACCTGGCCTTGAGCATCTCCGGGATGGGGCATCCACAGATGTTTAGGTACGTTTGACTCAATTCATGTAAAGCTATCTTCTCTTTTTTTTGTCTGGAATACAAAACTGTTAATATATCAAGCCAGGAGTAATTGAATTTGGAAGCATTTGGGTCCTGTATTTTGACAGGACTCCCTATAATATGTGGAAACTCTACCATGAGGAACAATTGATGTTTTTAAAGGCTTTTTTTTTAGTGACATATCTTTTTGTGTTCTATTTTGTTGAAATTGGCAGAGGAAATGCTCAGAAGGCGTGTCAGTTGGTTTCTGTGTGCTGAAGTTCCCTGAGACAGAAAGTTAGAGATGGAGGCTGTAGGTTCTGGGTAGTGAGAAGACAACATTTAGGTTTGAGCCAATAACTAATTCTGTCCTGTGACACCAGAAAATGCTGTTTGGGAAAGGATGGCACTTGACTGCTGAGCAGTATTCAACTATTGACCTTGACAGGAGAAGGAGAAATTATTTCAAACTAGAAGAGAGGAGATTTAGGTTGGATATAAGGAAGAAGTTTTTCACAACAAGGGCGGTGAGGCACTGGCACAGGTTGCCCAGAGAAGTGGTGGTGCCCCATCCCTGGAGACACTCAAGGTCAGGCACCTGATGGAGCTGTAGGTGTCCCTGTTCATTGCTGGGAGTTGGACTGGATAGTTTTTAAGAGTCCCTTCAAACTCAAATGATTCTATGAATGTTTCCTGCCAGAAATGGTCCTTTTCTGACTGTTCTGCTGTGAGCTGGGTGTTGGCAGGAGGGGGCTGCTGCAGGGAAACGCTGCTGCAGGGAGAGAGGCAGGTTGCCTCTCATAGCAGCAGCCAAGAGAGAGGAGCACAATCCAGTTGATGGGGCACAGGAAGGGAAATGGCTAAAGGTGTCCGGAGAGTTAAATCATCGCAGCTGCCTTTTTCCAGCCGCTTTTGTTTTGCCTCTTCTGAATTCCGACACCTACACAATTCTCCGACTTTTAAAAACAAAGTTGGAGTTCCCGACATTGAACTCTGCAAACAAGTGTGTTCTCAATTAAGAGAAGAACTTCTGCCCCCCCTCGCTTGATACGAGCGCTTGGCTCAGATGTGCTGGCCTCTAGAGGAATCACACGAGCACATTTTTCAGAAGGTTTCCCCCTCCCAAAATCCCATCGAATGGCTGTTTCTTATAAACCAATGGAGATAATTTCATGGCTTTTCCCTTTCGTGGCCACCCACCTCTTCTTCCCAGCTAGCTTTGATACAGAAAGACAAATCCTTTCCCATTCACATCAAAAGCAGGAGGGTCGCTCTGTGTCACCTACCCCGGGATTTTAACTCAAGCTATTTGGAAAAAAAGCTGGAAAGAGCAGCTTGGTTTTAACTCAACCGCAGTGTGTGTCACAGAAAGTTTTTGGGGTCACTGACAGATCAGTTTCATAGACCAAACAGATAAATAGGCACAAATTATTCTTTATTACTATTGTTTATAATTTGTTCATGCCATAAGTGTGCTGAGTGCACTGCAGAGGATACAGGCTCTTCCCCAGGGAACATGTGTCTAAGTTAGACATATGTTTTGTATATTTTCAATGTGTATTCAAGCACCTCCAGCGCTGGATATGCACTTTTAAAAACAAATTTAAAGTAATAACAATAACATGCTGAGTGATAACAACAGGCATGGGGGTGAGAGGAGGACGAGGGTTACAAAAATAAAGATCATGTGAATTGTTTTCTTTATGTCACACATGAGGCTTGGGATTTCTCTGTTTTTCTTTGAATGCTTTTGTCATTCCATTCTCTTTGGCGAGAAGAGATGACAGGCTTCAGAGGCTGAGGAATTGCTGCTGGAGTAAAGGAGCAATGAGGCAGAGGGAAGGGGCTGGCCCTGCTGGTACCTGCAGCCCTGGGGCTGTTAGGGGGAGAAGCACTGCTGCTCACTAAGGGGCTGGCTTAAGAAGAGGGAAGAAGAAAAGCTGTCACAACTAACAGAATTTCCACCACCTCTGGTTTATGAGGTTGTCCCTAATACAAGGCTTAGCACTGATTTTCTTAGATAAAATCTTGAAAGACCTTTCTTAATATTTATTCCAGCTGTCTCTAACAATAGTGGAAGTTTGTGAATTCAAGAACAAAAACAGAGTGAAATTCCCAGAACTCAGCACTTAGGGAATGAGGTCTGCGGTTAGTTTAGTGCTCGTTCTCATGTTATCTGTGTTTACCTGGTTCCACGTGTACCCAGGGCCTTTCACTTGAGCTAGTCAGTGAAGTCATCAGTGCCTGGAGCAATCACTGCCTGCGGTGGGTGTACTTGATGTTTTGGAGCCCCTAAAAAAACTGCTTGATCTTTCTGCTCTGAATTGTTTGATTTTTATTGCATCTGAACCTGAGCATCCTTTATGGTGCATCGTAGTGGAACTTCCCCGTTGTTATTGTTTCCTCATCTATTTATTGGAAACTTGATGAAGGGAAACTGCAGTAGGCGTGCTGTGACGTGGGGACTTCAGATGATTGCACAGCAAATTCTTCAAGTACTACGCAGCAAACAAACGTCTAAAACAAATTCAGCAAGAAACTTTAATTTGGTGCAGGGCAAAGAAGTTGACTTGTAGGAGTTGCTCCGTCTTTGAGGCAGTGCTTCATAAAGCACAGGTCATAGAATCAGAATCATTTGAGTTGGAAGGGACCATTAGAGGTCATTTAGTCCAACTCCTGAACAAGTGAACAGGTACATCCAACAGCTGGTAGTGCCTGAAAACTTCCTGTTCTAGGATGCACCCAAGGATTTGTAGTATCTTTCACCCCGTGTGCTGTATATGGCATCAAGAGGCTCTTAAGGACTGCCTGCAGACTGAGGGCATCAGTATGGCACAGGCAGCTTCACACCACCCTCCTTCCTGCCAGTGGCAGTAGGGAAGGCCCAACACAAACACACGCTTGTGATTGGATTTCCACCTGCCCTGGCTGCTGGAGTAGCTCTGGGATGGTTCTCTTTGGAAGAACCTGAAGTTATTTGGACTTAGCAGGAGTCACTGCCCTTTGTTTTGTCTCAAGAAGCACAGTGTAAACATACCACCCTTTTCAACTCTGAATGCAGAGTAACAAATAGTTTGATTAATAAGAATATGTTCTCCTCAGTGTTGTTCCTGCATCATACAGCAGCCCTGCAACAAGGTTTCCATTAGCATGAGTACCTTTTCAGCAGAGCTTCGCATCCTGCGTGCCCTTCTGCTCCAGCATTGCTCCACCACTGCATTGCCAGTGCCAAGCTCTGTGCCTGCCAGGAGATGTGGTCTATCCATGCTTTTTGTTTCCAGTTAAGCCTTTTTCTTTCCTGGTAAGCATTTGAAAAATGTTGTGGCCTGTAGAGATAGAACAAATTTTGCATTTTTTCCACCGTGTGAGTAAGTTAGTTGTTCACAAAGCCAATTCTTTTTATCAGATGCTGTTTGTAAAAATATTTGTTATACATGCTGGAACTAATTTTTCAGCAGTTATTTACTTCATGTAGGGAATACAATAGGCTGGGTTTCATCAGATAACTTCTGCAGCTTATTAGATGTGAATTTACTAGCTGTGAACAGTTGAATAATACGAAGCTCACGGAAGAAACAAGCTGCACCATCACACGATACCAATCTTTCTAAATCAGCCCTGGCTAAAGTTCGTATTTCACAATCCTCTAAATAGCTTTCTTATGGATCACAGGATGAACATACACTGAGTGAGGCAACTGAGCTTATAATATCTTCAGTGTAAGGTGAACACTTTCTAACAGATCATGACATTATCAAAATGCTATTTGAAATTAGCTCCATATGCTGTAGCAAGTCTGTAAGATTTCACCCAGAATTTCATTTTCAAATGTTTTTCATTCAAGTTCACTGAGGGCAAATTGGAAACACTTGGGTATATCCCACTTATGGATCTGTTAAGACCCACTTAATTTTAACATGTGGATGTGTGGAGAGAGAGAAAAAGGAGAGGAGAATTGTAGGATGGGGTGAGCAGCAATAACTCTATCTTGTGATGTCTTTGGAGGAGCTGGGCAGTGTGTGTTTGCTAGTGATTGCACAAATGCAGCTGTGCAAATCCACGCTCTCCAGTCCATGACTTTTTGTGAAAGATGAGATTTTGGTTGCAGTGGGTGCGAGTCAGCCTTTGGCTGCAGTAGGGGTTAAGTGAAGGAGTGCAGGCTCTGCCACATGCGGGAGCCAGTTGGCAAAGGCCACCGGAGAAGAGCCAGCCTTGAAACGTGCTGGTTCTGTGCTGCTGCTGGCAGTGCTCTTGGCTGGGCTAAGCCTCCTTCCATAGTGGGGTTCTGCCCAGGAGGGCTTGGGAGCGGGAATCACTTGCTTACCCTTGTTTGGCTCTGCAAGACGGCATACTGGTGGTGATGTTTGGGGTGATTTCTGGGTAATCAGTGCATTACAGATTCTAATTCCTAATTCTGAATTCTAATGTATTTCCTCTCTTCCGAAGGGGCCTGTAAGGAGAAGATGTTGCATTGCAGAATTCATGTTTCTTACTTCAGCAGCGTGAGCTGGGTAAGGGCTCCAACTGCTTCAGCAGCTCCTGGCTGTGGAGAGGGGCATGTCTGTAAGCGCTTTGTCACACTGCATTTGGGATGATGGCATTGCTTCTGTGAACATCTTGCATTGCTTCTAGGAGCATACAAAACTGGGAGTTAGAAGCTATACTGCTGTCTTTTTGGCTACTTGTTCAAGATGTTAAAAATACTTTGTGAATTGTGATATTTAATTCAAACTAATGTGTCATTTGGAATAACGTTTAAAGGGGAAAAAATGCACTTTCAGTGTTTGTTATGTATTTGCATATACCTGTAATTATTACATTATGTGCAGGTACAGTAAGTATTATTGACATCAAGTGTCTTGGTACCATTCTGGTCCTATTAACTATACTATCAAGGGTGCTGGTAATAGTTTTGTATGTTACCTGATTTCTCTAAAATTCTGTTTTTTTTCATCACATTATTTTGAGCCATTTTTCTGTGCTAGACAAGATATCATTTTCCTAAGGGAGAAATATAGAAGAGAGCTGTTTTAGGGAAGCACCAGGAAATGCTATGCAACAGCTAGTGCAGTTCCGACAGCACATCAGCTGGCAGAAACAAGAATGTCAGGGGAGATGATTGCGTAGCTTATCCATGTCCATAAGTGTATGGTTTTCATTTTGAAAATGCTATTCATCTAAAATCCCAAATTCTCATACCCACAGCATGAGTGTTTCTGAGTTTTGCATCAGAGCCTGGAGTTAAACACACGTGTGCACCTTTACATCTGGTGCTTTTATGAATCATTTTGAGGAACTGTTACTAAGCAGCAGCAGCTATAGCGGGGCTCCATTTTATAAAGAGGAAGGGCTGTGTTACTCATTTTGTTTCCAAAAAATTCATTTGTTTTGCGTTCCCAGAAGGTACTTTTATTCTCCCAGAAAGGTCAAGCAGAAACATTGATGTAAGTCCTGTTTATGGCGATTTTGTTAGATTTCCAGCAATTGCAATGGAACATACTTATAACAAGCGTGTTTCTCTCTAGGGTGATACCATTAGTCAAAATATGCTTTCTCATATTTCCACTACATAAACACAAATACCTTTCAAGATTCAAACTTACTGGTCTTGAGGATTCCCACAGCCACATCTCATTAGTGGTTCAGAAGGCCACGCTAGCCATGGTTTCAATTTGGGATGAAAAGGTTTTGTTAGGAGAAATAACTTCAACCGAAGTAGAAGGTTGAAAAACAGGATAATATTCCTTGTGTGGGCTGTTGTCCCGAACAAAACAGCAACCCTGAGAAGTCTGATACTTGAAGCATACAACTCATGATTCAACGTGCTAAGGATCCAGCCAGGTTCATGTTTGCTGCTTTGGTCTCAGTGATGATATTGCGCCCCTTCCATCTCACAACCTTATGCTCAATGCACAAGTAACGTATCTGTCATCCCTGATGCAGTGTGGCCACTGACTCTGTACATGGTTTTCATAGAATCATAGAATGGCCTGGGTTGAAAAGGACCACAGTGCTCATCCAGTTTCAACCCCCCTGCTGTGTGCAGGTCGCCAACCAGCAGCCCAGGCTGCCCAGAGCCACATCCAGCCTGGCCTTGAATGCCTGCAGGGATGGGGCATCACAGCCTCCTTGGGCAACCTGTTCCAGTGTGTCACCACCCTCTGTGTGAAAAACTTCCTCCCAGTGTCTAACCTACATCTCCCCTGTCTCAGTTTAAAACCATTTCCCCTTGTCTTATCACTACCCACTGTTTTAGAAGTATTCCTAAATATGTTGGCATCCTAGCAGAAAGAAGCAAGCTTCCCACTGATATCATAGGAACAGACTCGACAAATAAAACTCAAACTGCATTAGTGGGAAAGCCACAGACCAGAAGTTGTAGTTAACATAGCCATGGTGATAAATGAGTTCTGTATTCCCACTTGCATTTAATTCCTTCATTCACAAGACTTCTGTTGAAATAATGTGACAGTGCTAATCTAGAGAGTGTCCAGATAGAAGCAAATACCAATTTAGATGGAATGAAATTTTAGATCTCAATGAAATAATCAACTGAGTATGAGCTAATTATTGAAAGGAAAGCAACAGGCTCTTAGCCTCATGTGAAATCTCTGGAGAACTTGTCTACAGTGTATATCAGCTGTCTTCTTTCGTGCTCTTCTCAGTATGAATAGGGCTTGGTAGAGACACAAAAACTGTTTCTATAAGAATTTCAGAAATAGGACACCCTGAATGCTACTTTTAAACAAATCTCATTGATATGCAAGGCACAAAAGTGAATAAAACTTGGAAGTATAAAAATGAGTTTTCTTCCTGCTGCCACAGTCGAAGTGCAGCTGTTTGAAATGCAGGCCCCCTTCTTGGGGTCTATCAGCAAATTCATTAACTATTTCTCAGCAGTGGTATTACTAACTGATCTTCATGTCCTAGGACCTAAGTGAATTGAAACACCATTTCAGGATGAAGTTCCAAGGAATAGCACTAAGGGCGTTGTTATGTATCACTATGTTAAAAACATTAACTACAATCTAGCAGAAAAAAAAAAAAGCTGGCAAAACACTGCCTTCTTCAATCTGCCAATATTTATAAGTACTCCTGGGGCTCTTCGGCATTACAAGAGAAGAATGAATCTAGTGGTTATATTATGTTCCGAAATTTTGAGGCCAAAACTTGTTTTTCACACAGCATTTCAAGAAAATTATTTTGTTTTTCCCACAGATTATAATGGACAATTGACAATAAATTGTATTTTTCTCAGGGTCATCAGCTATAATTCATGACACCCATTCCATCCTCAGCAGACAGAATCTAGACTAGCTGGAACTTGCCTAAAGCAAGAGAAATCTGGCGGGACGGTGAAAGGCAGGCTTAAGCACTACGCTTGTTTTTTGTACAGTGACGATTAAAGGTGACAATCGTAGGTCCTCTTTTCATATGAAATAGGTTTATTTGGAGATCAGTGACAGGGTGAACAGATTGTTCGTCACTGCTGTCTCTGGGTGACCACCACAGGAAAATGATTCCCTGCGCGCATTGCGGTTACGTGCAGCGTGCCTCTCACTGCTGAGGTGGTGGAACATTGTGTAAGAAAGACAGTAAGGAATGGCTTTTGAAAAGAGATTAAAGGGTTAAATAATTATAACTTGGATAAATGACAGTAAGGATGAAAAAGCCCTGTAGATGTAATTGAAGCTCTGGAGATGGAGTCAAACTGTTCAGCATTTCCTGTGGGGCTACAGGTAGGAAACTGAGAAAAGGACTTGAGGTAAAATCAGGAATTTGGTCCTATGTACAAAGTAATCCCAAGGTGCTTAATTCTAAGATGTGTGTTATCTTCTGTGTGTCTGCAATGCCATTATATACAGCTCATAGCTGGGCTAACAGAGGAAAAAATGTGGGTATGAACATTCATTGGCTAAATCATGTTTCAGGAGTTACAATGGATGTATTAGTAGATGCTTTGGGATTCTTTCATTTATTTTCTGAGTTAAGAGTTAATACATTACTTGTAATACGAAGGCACCACAAGTAGTTCCTAGGACCATTATACTTCTGTATACCTTGGATTTGTAGTTTTAGAGAGGCAAGCATTTAAGTAGACTTTTTTTTTTTAAACAAACAAACAAACAATTCCAGTGTCCTGGCAAGAGCTCTATAGCTGATAACAAATAACAGACTTCCCAGGGTATTGTGGTATTAATTCTAGCAATCCAATCTAATTAATTCTGTCTTCAAAGTGATTTCCAGACTGACACAGGTTCTGAAGTTGGAAAGAAATATCAGATGCCAATGAGACTGGAGCATCCTCCCAGAGGTGGGTGGGCATCAGTGGAGAAAAGAGTAGGAAAACGCACCAAGTCAGTAATTACAGCACTGGTTTTTAAGAAATACCTTAAAATGAAGCTCATTTTTCTTACAAAGCCTCTCTTGGCAGTTTGTGGAGGGGGTAGCAGTATGTTTGAGAGTTTCTACAGCACTGGCATTTATCATGTACTTGAATGCAGTGGAAGATGTGGGGCAATTAGCTAGGGAAGTATGTACACTACTGCTCAAGAGAACTCTGTTTCAGGAAGAGCAAAACCTGATAAATCTTCCCAGCTCAGAAGGCTGAGGTTGTGTTTTACTTTCATGGGTTGAATACCAATTTGCTTCTGGGGTCACACCAGATCAGTTCTGTGCTATATCTAAGGGTTTATCAGTATGAAACCATTAAAAAAAAAAAAAAGTGCAGTAAGGTAAAATTACATAAAAAGAAAAGATAAAATTCAATAAATAGAAAAGTGTTTACATTTTCCACGTGACTGGTTCAGTAGGCAAGAGATCATTGACTTGAATGTTGAAAATTTTTCCCTTTCAATTAATTTTGACTGACTGCTCCTTGAGCTGATTGGCCAGTTATCATTAATTTGTGCTCATCAGACTTGAAATCCTGGTTGTTGAGTTTCTGTTATCTTGATCCTGTGCTTTTCTTCAAGCATTGGCTGGTAAATAGAGTGTTTCTGATGACCTGCCACTGTGCTAAACTTCCATCAAGAGAGCACAGATATCCTCAGGCTGAAATGATTTCTGTTCTGCAAGGCCCATGAATAGTGTATTCAAGTCTATATCTTCGGTATGAACCAAAAGCACATTTGTGCTATTCTCCCTGTTTCCTTGAGATTTGTCCTTTTTAGCTGCCTTGGGGACAAAAGCAGTAATTTGAAATTTGCATCCATATTATCTGTTGCCTTCCCCATCCATATGCACTGTCTCCGAGAGCCCAGGGCAAAGATGCCATTATGCTCAGTCACCAACAAACCAGGTGCATTCGAGAGATCTAACAGAATGTTAATAAAAGGTCTGATGAGAAGGAAAAATAAACAAACCAACTATTGTGCCTCTAAGAATTCCTGCTACCAGGAAATTAAAACATTACACGTGGCACATGCTGCCTGCCTGTGCCTATGCTCAATGCTGTCTGAAGTCGTATCTGCCATGTACAAAGATCTGCAAAAAATCAGTTTGTAAAATCTTTGTGAGTTTACACAAATGCTTTTCTCCTCTGTGCATCTCTGAGAATATACACCTGATGAATCCCTATGGTTTCAAACAAAGCTCCAAGGAATGGCCTAATTGCCTATAACTCATTCTTAAAAGGTGGTACTGACCTCAGTTAAAAGGACTCCATTTTGCTGAAGCTTCACCATATCAGAGGACTCAAAATTCCACAATATACTGTCTTAAAAGATAAGGAAATAATTAATTGACTCCAAGTGGGCCTATCTGCTTTCAAAGTTCAGTAGTGAGAGGGAAAATAGATGATGGAGTTTGGCTGAAAAAATGCATAGATTAAAAAATACATTTATCACAGAATTATAATTATTTTAGAAGCCAGAAACTGGTATCTTGCTCCTGTACTTGCATGAGAACTGCATCGACATTAAGGATCAAAGATCAAAGCAGCCTTATTTCTGATGCTCCCATTTCTGTTGGCATGTTCAAAGACAGTACTGGGCTCCATATCTGTTCTTCTCTAAGTGCACTCTGAGGAAGGGCCCCCTCTGCAAGAGAAGAAGTCCATCCATTGAGTTAGGTTAGTGGACTTGCTACTGCCAGCTAACATAGTAAGGCAGTGTCCAGTGTCAAATGTCTGTGATAAAAGCATGGGGTTCGTTTGATAACTGTAGGGGGCTGGGGAAGAGGTTTGCTATTGGTATGCAGAATGAAATTTGGTTTTGCCCTTAAGAGGCATGGAATGATAGCTATCAGCTTTCTAATTAAAATGATGCTACCTGGGGTGTAAAATAAAGAATTCGGAAAATACGAATTGTCATGCTTACAGTACTGTGATTTTTTGGTAATTTATTTATTATTTTTTAACCCCAAACTATAGCATAAATGTATTTATTCAGATTTCTAATCTCTCCAGATTAGCTGGAGACAGCAGTTGTGGGGAAAATATTTAGAACTGTTGGGCAAGGCTGCAAATGTGACAAAACACGATAATGATGTTTCATCCCCAGTGACCCATCTGGTGTGCTCAGCAGCGCAGGCACCCCCAAGTCCCTCCTCGTCCCTCTGGAGAAGCCCCGGGCGGACGATGCGCAGGTCGGCATTGTGTGGACTGCAGCTCCCTCTAATGGTACAAACTAATGGTAAAAGCTCTACAGATTGCCTATTGAGTTACAAGCAAGATGACTGTGTTTCTAAGGGCAGCACAGATTTTGCTGCAAATGGTCACTTCTTTACTTGGTGCTAATTAAAAGTTTTTTAATATTCGAAACAGCTTTGCTTGCAATCTGGGCTGATAGACCCTGTTAATTCTCCATATACCCTGCCTGTCTTTCCATATCAAGTTATGATTAAATGCTGAAGGGGGATGGGATGAATGGGAGATGTAAGAGGGCAGGATGCTGGTAGTGCAGAGAGCAGTGGCACAATGCAAAGGTGAGGCATGTGCCATGCCATGCAGAGGAAGCTGGGAAACCTGGCAGGGGAAGTCAACCCACTTTGGTTATAGTGTTATTGGTAGGATGGATAGTTGTCATAGACTAGCAGAATGGTTGGAGTTAGATGGAACCTATAAAGGTCCTTTGGTCAACCCCCATGCAGTGAGCAGGGACACCTACTCATCTCCAGCTCCATCAGGTGCTCAGAGCTCCATCCAGCCTGACCTTGAGTGTCTCCAGGGATGAGGCACCACCACCTCTCTGGGCAACCTGTGCCAGAGCCTCACCACCCTGATTGTAAAAAACAAAAAATAAAAATTAAAAAAAAATCTGTCCCAGAGTTGTATAGAGAGACCTGAAGCTGGAATGCATGACCTTGACTCTGTTCACTTCAGCAGAGTTTGCTGATTTACATTGAGAGAGTACTTTCTAGCAGTTTCCTCAATTTACTTTATTAACTGCAGACTGTATCGTAAAGCTTTACCTTATTATGTGGGTCAATGTATTGTATGCATACTGCCTCCTTTACCCGTATTAAATGCAGGAATCACACTCCTGCAAATTCCTGCCAAAACTAACAGAAAATAGTTTTTCCTGGGATTTCCAGGAAGTGAGAGGTTGTTAATGTGTAAATCTTAGGACACATGGTGAAGGGCTCCTGCTGAATATGGCAAAAAATGCAGCTCTGATCGATTAGTGCCAATCAGTCCTCACTATACTTTCACTATCTCCCTCTGACTAATTGGAGAAATGGGAAAAAGAAGGGAATGCTTTTATAAAATGTGATTCTCTGAGAAGTCACCAGTAAAAATAACAGGAACTCTTTCGAAGTCTGGAGATGCTCAGTTGCATGTAATCTTTCTTTTAAAAGGTATTCCCTAATCCTGACTCTTTGGCCCATTACTCCTTTGAACTTCCTGAGATGGCAGCGGGCAGATGGAGCAGCTGAGTTCTGGCCTGTTTGAGACAAACCGGGAAGGCTACCGAGAAACTCCAGCTACAGCACCCCCCTGC
Source organism: Centrocercus urophasianus (assembly GCF_019232065.1). Lineage (NCBI taxonomy): Eukaryota > Metazoa > Chordata > Aves > Galliformes > Phasianidae > Centrocercus > Centrocercus urophasianus. The sequence goes on along the minus strand of NW_024884800.1, from coordinate 12,398,373 downwards.
TGTCTGTGTGTGCAGTGTGGGCTGTGGGTCATGCTGCAGCACTACACACAGCAGTCCGGATGACAGCCAGGATATTAATTGGTAACTACAGAGCTTGGTATGGCCTGGCTCTGGACCAACTGTTTGGATTGGGGTTTTTGGTTTTGTTTTTTTTTTTGTCTGTAATCAGTGTTTTATTTCCATTTTTCTGAAAAATAGTATTCTAACTATTCTGCTGGGGCTGAGTTCTATGTTCTTACAGCCCAAATCTGATCAGACTGGATGCAGTGCTCATGGTAAGATCTATCTAGGTACCTACAAGTACTCCATGTGGTAGTCCAAGATACAATCAAGGTAAGGATTGCTGCTGTGTTTTCCTACAGTAAGTGATAAAATGGGCAGCTTTGGGGCCCTCAAGCCTTCTTCAGATCCCCAGGAGAGGTGGCAATGCAGGACTCTCAGCAGGCACCTTTGGTTCACGGCTTATCCCAAGTTCTTGGATATCCCTATCATTGACAAGTGGAGGGTGATATACCTGGACATAAATATGTCCGACAATAAAAAAAACCTCCTTTTACTACACACACAAACCAGGCTGAAAAAGTGAGATCTACACTAGGCTTGGCTTATTTTTATTTGTTACTTCTTTTTAAGCTATCTTTCCCCATATCTGCAGGGCTTACATATATTACAAGCTTATGCAAGATTTCGAAGTCAGAAGTGGTGAAAGTCACTTGACCAGCTTTGATTTTCTGAAGTTGAGAATCATTTTGAAATGCCTGCTGCAGTCTGTGCTCAATTTCATGTCCAGCACTGGGAATATAAACTGCATTTTTCAGTCATGATTTTCTAAAGGGCAAAACAATTAAGGATTTTCTACCATATGTAGTTTTCTTAGAGCTTTTTCTCATACGAATGGCAGCATTTTGGTGAAACTGGGAGGTGTGATCCTTTAGAATTTTCTGTGATAGGCACATCATAAAAACTGGCATTTGTTTCCTGATCTTGTATGTTTTCCTGATGTATTTTAGGTTTGGAGTTTTTTGACAAAGCCAGTGCTGTTTTAGCTGGTATCAGTCTAATCTGGTCTGTGAACGGCAGGCCTTTGTAAGGGCACATTTCCTGGTGCCTGCCGTGGCAGTGGCACTGCTGAGTCACCACCACAGCCTTTCTTTGAGCACCCAAAACAGTTATGGTTTTCTTTTTTGAGAAAAAGCCAAAGTCATGAGACTTATTTGAATTGCCCTAAAGCTGCTATTCTTACTTGTTTCATCTTCTTCACTCAGTGATTAGGTTTTTGGCGGTGGTTTTCAATAGTCTAGTTATGCATGTGGGTGAAATCACAGCTTTTTGAGCTCTGAAGAAGTTTTTCCTTCTCTGTTTCAGGCTTGTGTGATGTGTGTTATCAGAAAACAGCTCCTGGTCAGAATGAATCCTTATAGAGATCACTTAGGATAATCCCATATTTTCTTAAGCCACTCTCTTAAGCTGAACTATTTGCAACTGCTCCAGTTGCTATGGAGCATAGTTATACTGGGCATCCAAAGAGGACTTTCTATGCTTTATAAAATTGGCTGTAGCTCAACTTCACATTCAGTGTTTATGTGGAATAACATCTGTAGTGTTGATTTCTGAAAAGGGCTCAAGGTACCTTATACCACTTACAGCTAAATCCAGCTGGCAATTTCAAGTGGGGAGCTACCTTTTGAACCACATGTGCAAAAAATGCATTGTAAGAATTGCCTGATTTGAAGGTCGCATGATTATTTTGTTTGAGAGAGCTTTATTTGGGAATTTCTTACCTCAGATGAGCTTGTGTTTATATGACTAAGTCTCCCCTGGAACCCAATGAAACAAAAGAATTTTGAAGACAATCCATGTGGATCTTAGAACACATAGGAAAAACTGGATGCTGAACAAAAAAAACAGTCTTAACTTTATTTACAGATGTATTATCTGAAAATGTCTGCTGCCTTTTGCAGAGTTCCACTGCTATCTGTTGGAGAGGTTGCCTTCCTGCTCTATAAACAAACATGCATGAAAAATGTACCATGGATGTGCTGTGCTTCTGTCTTTCTGATCAGTAGTTCTGAAATTGTAGGAAGAAGGATTCTGCGCATCACCTCAGGTAGGGATTTAGCTTACAAAAACTTTTTAAATCTTACTTTTGTTAAAATATATGGCTGGTTAAAATCGTAGAATCATAGAATGGCCTGGGTTGAAAAGGACAAGAATTCCCATCCAGTTTCAACCCCCCTGCTATGTGCAGGGTCACCAACCACCAGACCAGTGGTGTCCAGAGCCACATCCAGCTGGGCCTTGAATGCCTCCAGGGATGGGGCATCCACATCCTCCTTGGGCAACCTGTTCCAGTGTGTCATCACCCCCGAGTGGAAAAACTTCCTCCTAATATCTAACCTAAACCTTCCCTTAGTTTAAAAAAAAAAAAAAAAATCCTGGCTTCTCAACTCAGTGTGGTGTGGACAAGGAGGAGGCGAGGGGATATTCATATCTTCCAACTCAAAGTCCTCAGAACACAGAATTATAAAACCGTTTGAGTTGGAATGGATCCTTGAAGGCCATCAGTTCAACCCCACTCCAATGAGCAGGGACACCCACAGCTCCATCAGATGCTCAGAGCCCATCCAGCCTGACCTTGAGTGTCTAAGGGTGGGGCAACATCTCGTGTATGTGTCCTGATTCCCCTCCCAAGTGCCCTGGAAGAAGTTTCTCTTGCCACTGACTTTACTTAGGTCCTATACCTAAGTCTGTTGGATGTCTGAGATTTGGTGTTCAGCACTTCAGGCAGCTTGGACCAATGTACATTATGATCTCTCCAAATAGCTTTTGCTATAGTAGGGGCTTTCCAAAAGGCTGGTCCACACACTGAAAGCTTGGACACATACTGTAGAGTTCAGGATTTGTACTAAAAGAGAAGTTTAGTAGTCTGGATTAGGTAAGGACAGTGGTCATAGAGACTGTGAGTGGGGTAGAGAAGGAGGTTAAGGTAGCTGTCGCTTTGCTACTTGAGAGGTTCAGGTTGGATGTTAGGAAAACCTTCTCAGAAAGAGTGGTGAGATAATGGAACAGGCTGCCCAGGGAGGTGGGGGAATCACCATCCCTGGAGGTGTTCGAGAAGCATGGCGGTGCGGCACTGAGGGACGTGGTCTAGTGCAGCCACAGGCACGGGCTTTTGGTTGGACTGGGTGATCTTAGTGGTCTTTCCAGCCTTAATGATTCTATAAGTCTGTGATACTGGACAAATTAATTGACCAAATTGGAGGTTGTAGATCATCTCCATCTTAAAATATTGAAAAAACTGTTTGTAATTCTGGATGTGATCCGAGGATTTGTAGTTGATAATTAAACGTGGATTTTGGAAGGAGAATGGTAAATTTAGTACTCATGCTTGAAAAGAGGGAAAATCTGGTGAGGGCAATACAGTATCAGCAAAAAGGCAGTCACGGAACAACTTCAGAAGGAAAAAGGAAAAAGAGGTGGTTGGAAAGCATGGCAGATTACACCAGGGCTTTAGGTAGGGTACATTCTGTTAGATAAATCTCTCTTGGTAGAAAAACTAATTTCCTTAATGGGGGCAATATAATGAGTTTAATTAATTGAAGCATTAATTCAGAACACATTCTGAATACGGAAATGACAAGGCATCCTAAGGGAGTTAAGAGGTGGCTGTGCAGCAGGCCGGGCGAGGGAGCAGTGCTTTTGTTTTTGACATCCAACGCCAATGTCAGCGGGTTGCAGAGGGCACGCCGGCTCAGCTCCACGGACGGTCCAGGCGCGGATATCGAGTCTGAGTGCCCGGAAAGGCTTGAATTAAGGCAGGAAAGTAGATACTGCGACTGGTACCGCGTGAGCGGCCCCGCACGGTGGTGAGAAAGCTGTTCTGTGGAGACAGATCAGCTGGGTCACACCCGCGGGCTCGTTCCAGAGGAGGCGCCGTCGCACCCCGCTCGGTGCCCGCTCCTGCCGGCAGGGGGCGCCATAGCGCCGCGCCGCGCCCAATCCCGCCCGTCCGCCGCCAGGCCGCTCAGCCGAGCTCCGAGCGCCGTCGCGCAGCCGGTGCCCGCTGCGGGCGGGCCGAGGATGGCCCTGTCGCGGGGGCTGCGCTGCTGCCAGCGGGCGTTCGCCTGGGTGCCCGTCCTCATCATCACCCTTGTCGTCCTCTGGTCCTACTACGCCTACGTCTGCGAGCTGTGCCTGAGTGAGGGGCGGGTCGTGAGACGGGGGGAGGGGGAGCGCGGCCGCGCCGGGCCTCGGGCTCAGCCGCCCGGTGCCTCCGTGCAGGTGCCGCGGGCGCGGCGGGGCGGGTCGGGTCGGGTCGGGTCGGGTCAGGTCAGGTCAGCGCGGAGCACAGGCGAAACAGTTGGCTTTTCTCCCCTTCTGCGTTCGCTTTGAGCCGCACGGCGGCAGCAGCAGCAGCAGGTGTGGGCGCCGGCCGCGCAGTGCAGCTCGGGCTGCGGGCACCGGGTGGAGAGCGAAGGGCGCCACGCTGCGGCCTGGGCGGCGGGCGGGAGAGGGAGGGGGGCGCCCCGCGGCCTCTGCCCGCCCCCGGCAGCCCGGCTGTGAGCAGCACGGGCGGCGCTCTGCCGGTCCGTCAGTCCGGTAAATGCCAGCGCCGGTTCCCGGAGCAACAGCGTAAGCTGTGATGTGTCGGCTTCCGGTGTGGCACGGCAGGCTCACACCGTTAGCCCTTATTGCTTTGGCAGCCCTATTGCTTCTTGGAGCGGGCGAAGAGCAGCTTCTGTGATCCGTCTCAGCGAGCGGTAGAGTGAGAGCCCCTAATGTTCCGTGATATTCTGTGGCATCTCTGCAATTGCTGGCCGTTTCTTTCCAAATCCACGTGGAATGGTTCCCCGGATGCCTGAAGGTACCCGGCAGCTCTGCAGCTGCTGGCCAGGCTGTGGGACAAACAAATCAGAAAAGCTGCTGGTCTGTTGAAAGACGCTCTGATTGCAGTGCCGTGGAAGTGCAGTAGTGCTTAACACTGCTTGACTCCGGGTCGCAGTGCAGCTGGTAGAAAAGGCTCTGCTGAATTAGATGGGATTTGGATTGGGATTGTGTTATTCTGCAGATACGCATTAGGCTGGCAGGAGCCCAGCCTGCGGCCTGGGGTCACATCTTGCAGCCGCTGCTCTGCCCTCACTTGTCTGCTTTTGCCTCGTCATTCTCAGGCATTTCGTTTGCACGTGCAGATGTAATCTCTGCAGAAGTCAAAAAGAGTAAATGAAGTCTTTTAGGAATCAAACCTTGATTCTTGGCATGTGCAGGTACCTGACAACCAGTGCTCAGGACTTCTTTTCTGTCCAAGTTCTGAACACTGTCTGTTGCTGTTTTAGCAGTTGTAGGCATATGGTAGCCACGTGGTTTTAATTTTTGATCTTTATCTTTAGTTGTGCTGAGGGCTGGAAAAAGTGTGGAGTGATGTCTCTAAATGGGGACTATAAGAAAGCAGGGGACAGACTCTTTAGCAGAGTCTCTTGTAATTGGACAAGGGGAAATGGTTTCAAACTAAAAGAAGGGAGATTTAGGCTGGATATAAGAGTGAGTTTTTTTACAGTAAGAGCAGTGAGGCACTGGCACAGGTTGCCCAGGGAGGTGGTGGTGCGCCATCCCTGGAGACACTCAAGGTCAGGCTGGACTGGGCTCTGAGCACCAGATGGAGCTGTAGGTGTCCCTGCTCATTGCTGGGATGTTGGGCTGATGGCCTTTAGGGCTCCCTTCCAACTCAAGTGATTCTATTATTCTTTGTCCTGAGGTAGCTCACAGTACTGGGATTGGAACTTCAGCCACTGGTGTGGGCAACAGCTGACACTCCAGAGGGGACTGTGGTTCTGTGCCAGGTTGGTGGTTGCTGTACCAGTAAGAGCAAGAACTTGGGATAAAAGCTTGTATGCAGTCTTTGCTTTGGAGTTTGCTCTTTTCTTGAGCAAATTAGGAAGGCTGTGCAGCTATTACAACATGGATTGCAGGAGGGAACAAAGCAGTATTTATGAAAAGCTCATGTGCATTTCAGAGGTTGATTTGCAACAAGTGAAAGGAAATGCTAAAATTTTCTAGGTATCTTGATGGTGCAGTACACAGCAAATATTTTGTTTCTTCTTGTTTACGTTTTTATATGTCAAACAGCTTGCTGATTAAAATTGTTTGTTAGCATGGTTTTGAGAAAAGCTACTTTTGTTAGCTAAGGCTGTGATCCCCCATCACTTCCAGCTTGGCAAGGTCTGAGTGAAGGCTCAGCCCAGGAAGGTGCTGTCAGTTGCTGTTCAGCAAGGTGACCTTACCCTCCTTCTGTAAGGTCACTGTGGCCACCACAGCCATATCTTTTCTGTTCAGTTTGGACAGTGACCCACCAGGAGGCCACTGGTGTTGGTAGGCTCTGTGCAGCACAAATGGCTGCTTGCTCCAGGTACTTCTACTAGCAGAGACTGTCAGGATTGCAGCCAAGAGAGGAAGAGTTGTGAAATGTCTGTTAGGAGGGGTGATAGAAACAGTTGTGTCATTATAGGGCATCCATCTTTCCATCTCTGCTGACTGAACAGAGCCAAGGCAATTTCTCATTTTTATTTATGCTCATGCAGAACTGAGTGGAGCATGGTTTACTGTGAACGATTGAGGCTAGCAGGAAGCAGGCTGATAAGGGCACACCTGAAGGTGCAACTTGGGCAGGTGCTGGAAGAACCTGCTAATCTGGTCAGCAGCAGGGCACCATATATGCAAAATTTATATCTATTTTATAATAAGGGAAAATACAGCAAAGGTAACAGTGACTGAAACATCTGATGTCATCTGTGAGTAAACAAACAACTGTTAGGGATGCTTTCAGTGTGAGACTTTTCTTGTCTGCTCTGTTGAAATGGAACTGTTTGTTGTTGTTGTTTTTCTAAAACAAACATATTTAAAATTAGAAACATCATTTGGCACAAACATACCTGAGATTCCTATTCGCTCTGTAAGCATGTTTTTTTCTTTTTCAGTTACTCTCAGCAACCCTGCAGAAAAAGGTATGCACGTTTTATTTATAGTTCAGTCTTTGTGTAAAAAACAAATAAACAAACAAAACAACAAACCAGAGCACCCAGCAATGGTTCTCAAGCTTAACATGCTTTTGTAGCGTTCCGTGCCTGTAGTTGCACATCGTTGTGCTGTAACTTTGGGATGCAGTGGGAGATGCCCCTGTTCAGTCTCAGTGTACGAACAACAACATGAAAAGGCTGCAAGCCCTTTCACTCTTTCTTGTTTTCACTTGAGAGATGTCCCAGTACTTGAAACAGTTACAGAGGAGTTGTGGAAAGCACGGTGTTGATGATCATCCAGCAGAAAGTAGTCACTGCCAGGTATAGTTGCACATCTCCAGGCCAGCTTCCTGTGACGGGCGCTATGCTGCTTGATCAACACCACTGAATGGTTGCAAGATTTCTCTCCTTAAATATTGATTTAAATCAACTGAGCTCCATCTGCGTGTGGGATGAGGATTGCATCTCAGAGTGATGAGCTGTCATTGATTCGTGTGATCAGTTCCACATCCCGGCACATCACTCTGAGAAACTCTCAAAGCTGTGTTTGACCTCTGTATACCAATTGCATTTTCAGTCAGTCTGTGTAGTTGGAAGTGCTTGCATGTAGACTTATCTTTTTACATGCAGTAGTTCAATCCTAATTTGCTAGAGTTTGAAGATTAAGTGAAGCAGATAAAATGGAGATGATGTGATTATATAGCATGTTTAAATAAAACTGTCTTCTAACTGATGTGTTTTAGTCAGAAATAATTGAACAGTTTGTGTAGCTCAAGGATTGCTCTGCTTTGACTTTCTGCAGCACCCTATGCCTCGGGAATCCAAAGGCTTTGCAATCAAGTTTGTATATTAAGATAAGATTGCTCGGAGTCATGCTGGGGTCCACATTTCATCCAGCAGCTTACTGTGCTTTCTCAGTAATCACAAGATTACTCCTCCTTACTTTGAGGGATGCTTTCCTGTTTTGTTTTATTGTATCAACTGTGGCAAATTTAAAAGACGTTGAATAAGAGATCTGATTTTTCTGGTGATGAAAAGCTCCGCTAGAGTTCTTTTCAAATGTCCTAAGTGGTGAAAAATACATCACATGGGTGAGCATTGCACTACAGTAAAGTACTGTGGTTGGAAGCGTGTTCCATGCAGCCGAACCCCAGACCTGGAGATTCTGTGCTGCTCAGCAGCAACCAGGTCTGCTGTGCCCTGTGGGGTGATCTCCCATAGCTGTCTTCCTCCTCATTCCTACAAGTGGCTTGGGTGAAGATGGGAAAGTGTGTGTGGTGGGTAATTCCTAACTACAGCTGCAGCTCCCTGAAATTCTGCTGTCCTCCTGGCCGTAAGGTTTAGCTGTGTTCTAATACTGGCTGCTAGTAGAAATCTTCCTTTTTTCCCCATTTTTATGTAACTGTTGTGAAAGTTTGGAATTATGCCCATCATAAGCAAAACTTTTGCGAAGTCACTGTTCTGCTCTTGTTTTTTTGTTTTTTGTTTTTTGTTTTAGTGGCCTATCTTATAATATTCCATATTCTCTTTGTGCTCTTTGTGTGGACATATTGGAAGTCTATTTTTACTCTCCCGGTTCAGCCAGGCAAAAAGGTAAGAATCCCAGCACTTCCCGTTCATTGCAGAGTGAAAGCAGGGTGCTAAAGAAAACTCAAAAATCCTACAGTCAAATTGATCTGCACAACTGATTGGTTTTGCTGAGGAGATGGAAAGGGACCTAAAGTGACCTGAAGACTGAGTCCTTTACTGTTCTGAGAATTCTTTGACAACCCACAGAGCAGGATTTAAATCAGACATGGTTATTACTGTATCTATTCTATTACTGCTCTGTTACTAGAGCAATAGAATAGGGTGATGTTTGTGTGGCACTTCCAATATACGTTGCCATAATCCGATCCCAATCACAAGAATATAATTTCAGTGTTAGCAATAGAAAACTGTTGGTGGGACGGGTTCTTGCTCATAAGGAGAGTGCTTAGGATGTTCTTTTCACTGTTATTAAAGTTATTCATGAAAAAAGGTAGTCTGAAGCAGCAGCAGTGGCAGCAGTTCCGAATGTGTTGTTTTGTGATCTTAATTTCACTTCTGCAATTCTTTTGGATGCATTGCGCAGTGTGCTGCCTGTCTGTCCATCCCTTATTTCTCACACCTTTTCCCATTGGAGTAGTCTTGTTAGAAGGAGTGGGAGACAAAATGTTTCTAGTCTTGCCTGTATTTGAGAAACCATCTCTGTTCCCCATGAGTAACTGCTTCTCTCATGACTTCTGCTTCCAGTACCACATGTCCTACGCTGACAAAGAACGCTATGAAAATGAAGAAAGGCCAGAGGTGCAGAGGCAAATTCTTGCTGAAATTGCGAGGAAGCTGCCAGTGTACACGAGAACGGGGAGTGGAGGTCAGCAAAGCAGAGAGCTCTGTTGCTCTGAATCTAATCAAGCAGACTAAAGTAGCATGTGCTAGCAGTCCACATTGTACGGTCAGCCTGATGCCACCGCAGACACTGCATGGTTCTTGTACTCAGAATTTTGTGTCTTATCTGTCAGGTTTTATGTTTGGGAAAACAAAAAGGCTTTGAGACTGCAGTGCATCTTCACTGGAATAGTGTGTTCTGGCTTTGAGAGCAAGATGCTGTCCTTTGTACTTACAATTCAGCAGCCTACTTCCATTGTCTTAGTTTAGTAGTAGTAATGATAGCATAATACGAAAATCTGTAGTGATTTTTACTTAAGATAGAATCTAGCTTAGAGATTCAGGGTGTAAGGTCCAAAAATCCTTTGATGGAATTGTTCTGTGGTGAAATGCATACTGCACTCCTTTCAAAGCTTCAGGGAAATCCATGTTCAGGTTGGAGGCTCTGACCTATTTGCTTCTGGCAAACAAGCCAAAGAATTCTGAAGTAAAGAACTGCAGTTAATCAAAACAGAATGTATTTAAAGTCTGGGTAAATCTAGAAGCTGGGTGGAGGTGTGTACGGTTTTCTTTTATCGCTTTTATGCTGATCATAAGCTTTACAGTGAGGGTTCCCTAAGTCTGCTGGTCTCTATAAGAACTATGAACATTGCTCATCTAATTATGACCTGCAGATGTACTCATCTTTTAAAATGTTAAAGGAAAGAACATGCATATTTTGAAAAAGAGCTGAGTACTAATATGAAAAAAAATAAACAAAAACCACCTACAAAAAAAACCCCACTTATATTGTTTGGTATTAATGTGTCTTTAATTTCAGGTATTCGATTCTGTGATAGATGCCAGCTGATAAAACCAGATCGTTGCCACCACTGTTCAGTTTGTGCTATGTAAGTTGATGGGTTGTTTTTCACTGAAGTTATGTGAGTTGTGAATAACAAAACTGTAGTGGTTGGAAATGACCTCTAGAGATCATCATGTCCAACCCCCCTGCAAAGCAGGCTTCCTACAGCACAGAAAAAGTGAAGTTGTTCACACACCTTTTGATTGTAAAGGTTCCTCTGTTCCAGCTCCAGTCAGCAGTGTATTTGCACTAGCATGTGTCCCTGAAGTGTTTGCAATTCCCACACCTACAAATTTGTGAACATTAAGTTGATAGAAAGCTTAATATCTAGTGAAAGATATTTCATATATCAGCAATAACTGATTGCCTGTAGCAGGTCAAAATAAAGTGTGATTTTTCACTTTTTATCACGTTGGGCCTTTTCATGTGGTGTTTGGCAGAAGTTTTAAGCGCCGCGGGCAGAAACCATCCTCATTGGTTTATTGTGCAGAACACCAAAGTCATCTTTAGATCGTGAAAAAGTAATCAGTGTTCCATCTTAAAATGATACCTACTTTAAAAACCATCAGTGAGGGAGTGTCATCCTGCGCTTGGGTCGTGTGGAAATCTGACCCATCCCAGAAATACAAAACATCTCACAGCCTTTTGCTATTGATCTGCAGTTGGCAAATCACTACCAAACACAACTCATCAGTTTTTCTTTTTTTGCCCTCGTGCAGGTGTGTCCTAAAGATGGATCATCACTGCCCATGGTATGTTCTAGATCGTGGTTTGTAATTTTCTGGAAAAGGGGGCTGTTTAAATCCATTTCTTACATAGAATGGCTTCTGTGTGCCTCTTTCACTTCAGACCATGTACCTCTACATTGGGAGACTTATAAAATATGAAATGTATGTTATTTTTGAAAGACAAATCATTCACGTTCTCTCTATTAACATTGTGTAAAAGACAGTTGTATAGATGTAATTTAAAACCCAACTGCCGATTCCATCTTACTGTTCAAACTGTAAAGGAACTTCAACTTAGCCTTTAGTTTTGGTGGTTGCATCAGTAGTATTTGCCTGGTTTGTTTCTGAATTGATGCCTGCCCACTTGTGCATGGCAAAGTTTGTGTAGAATGATGCATGAATACGTGAAGTTTATTTTTTTTTGAGAATTGCTGTCACTAAATCTCTTAAACTCCTTTTTTATAAAGAAAGGAAAATCTCAGAAATGAAAAGTAATGCAGACGGTTCCTCACCTGAACATCTGTAATGTTCTTAAAATTAGAGGGTTTTTAGAACCTAATTTATGAGACAGATGCCTCCTATCTTTTCTGCACTCCCTTGCTGTTTGTTAGAGTTGCCCTGCTTGGAGAATTGTAATGAAATTTGTTTGGTTTGTGTTGTATGTAACCAAACAAGTGGTGAGTCTGGCTGCTGAGCTTTGCACACCAATAGAAGGTAACAGAAATTCCAGATCTGATTACCTCTGCAGACAAGAAACGAGTAATTAGGAACCGCCTCTGTGACAAATTCACCAGTGGTGCCAGCTTTAAATAAGATTCAAAAATACAAACTGTGCTTTTACTTGGCAGAACAAATTTTCAAGTGAAAAGCTGACAGGTTTCAGCTCTGTTTCATTTCGACGCTAAGGGGAGCTATTTATTAATGAAATTGTGTTGTGTAATCGCGAGGCTTGGTAACCTCCATCCTGCACAGTGTAGTATTCATTGTGTTACGACTGTGTGCTGTATATATCCTGATTCCAACTCTGCTTTTCTTCTCCAGGGTGAATAACTGCATTGGATTCTCTAACTACAAATTCTTTCTACTCTTCTTAGCCTATTCTTTGTTGTATTGCTTGTATATTGCTGCAACAGTCTTCAAGTATTTCATTAAGTATTGGACAGTAAGTCATGGAATCTGTTTTTTTTTTTGTATCTTCTGAGTCTGGTGGGATTTAGTCACTCTTACTACAATTTTGCTTTCAGTCAAAGGACAGACTGTCTTAGTTCCATATGTGGGGTTTTTTGTTTTTCTTCTGCAGCCTTTATTTGAATTTAACTTCCAGTATGTCTGAAATGCACAAAGAAAATCATCTTCAGGAATTTCTCATTGTAGAGTTAGCTTCTGGAGAAAGAAGTTATTTCCTTTTCTTATACAAATGTGTTCAAACATACGCATCTCAAATTCTTTTGAAATTTATCACAAGTTTATTAGCTTAAAAAATTCAAATGTCATTCAGAAGAAGACACATTTCACCGAATGGGAGCTCAGGATTGCTATCTATAAAAATATTCTGGTGGTTTTCCAACATCCACTGGGGCGTATCATCAGATATACCACCAAAGTCAGAGGTGTTGCACAGGATAAGCACAGCTTGAGTTGGGTTAGACTAACCTTAGACATGAATGTGGTTAATTTTCCCAAATCCCAATACAGCTGTTGTTGGCTGGCCAGGCCTCCTCGTTTTAAAATACAAGCAAAAAGCAAAAGCCATTAACAACAGATTTCTCCTAGATATGGAAAGAGTTATCTTCTAGGTAGAAATTCTTAGCTGTCAACATTCAGTGTTTTTTAAGTGGTTACAAGAATACCTCCTGTGTATTTCTGTCTTATACCAGGAAGCCATTAATTGTGGGTGGGTGGTTTTCTTTTATGTTGTTTCCTGAACTGCCTGGGCATATTTCTTTCCACTTTGTGTGTGTTGTTGTTTTAAAGATTAGGCCCATTGCCCTTAGGGGAAGAGCAAATAAAGAGGTGCAGAATGCAGAACCTGGAGTTGCTACCATACTGCTTACAGTAACTGATGGTCTTCAGACTTTCGAAGAATATCAGTTCTCTGCTCTGATCCCAGAGTGTAGCATCCTGGCACTGATCTGTACTTATATACTGAGCAACGCCAAAAAAAGTTCATTTTCTAATTCCCATATTATTCTTTGCTTAATATAAAGTTGGCTAAAATAAAGCATGCTTCTTATGCAGTTATCAGTTATTATTTGTATGCAGGCAGTGCCAGCTGGCAGCTCCAATAGAGACTGCCCTTGTATCTCTTTACACCTTTTGCTTTAATGTCCCCTGTGCTGCTAACCCTGTATGGCACTGTTTAAGTAACTTCACTTTGCTGTGCATTAACTTCATAATTTCTGGTTTTTAAACAGCTGATCACCTACATAAAGTGCCTCCTGTGATACTCATAAGGCACTAGCAGGAATTATTAGTAATGCTAAGAAAGGCACAGAGTCTTCAATTCTCTAACTGCATACATGTGTTGTGCATAAGCTGAGAAGTAATTTTTTTCATCTTTGGGATACTCACAGCCCATCTGTAGGTGTATGCTTATGAAGATCTCTGGCACTTTACTCTTCTAACATAGAAGGAAATGGAGTGTCTCTTCTGCTTTCAGGGTCCTGCTTGGTTTTTGACTTTTCCAAACCATATCTACTCAGATCTAACTTTACTTGATTGATACAGCTGTGGAAAAGCTCAGGTTTTTGGCCATCCCCTATATTGGAAGTGGTGCAGTATTTAATGTATGCGCAGAGCATTCAGCAAAATGGAAATGAGACTTTCAAGAGCTTGTCCCTGCCTATTGCACTGTGGATACAAAACATTCTGGTGCCCAGGTGGGAAGCTGACTGTACTGACTCTGTTGCATACAAAAGGTATCAAAATACCACTCCTTCAGCTTTGGTTGGGAATGGGAAAGGAATGGGGTCATTTCTCCATTGTCTCTTTGTGCTCTTTATAGTAATGTGCAACATTTTTAAAATAAATTTGATACAACAAAATAGGAGTTTTAAAGGATAGCTTCACTAGGAACAAATAATGTCCAGCTCTTATTTGTTCTTATCACTTGTCCTGTGCTGATCTTTTTTTGTTGTTTTTTTTTTTCTAGGGTGAACTGACCAATGGACGTTCCAAATTTCATATCCTTTTCCTTCTCTTTCTGGCGGTTATGTTCTTTGTTAGCCTCATGTTTCTGTTTGGCTACCATTGCTGGCTTGTCAGTAGGAACAGATCTACTTTAGGTAAGGCTCTTGTGTCTTCTTTAGGGGAGATGCAGTATTAAGTGCTGCTATATGAAGGGAGAGGGGGAAAAGAACACACATTTTCGGTCTATTTCTGTATATTCCTGTTGGCTTATGAGGGGAGGAGGATGTAGGGCACTGGAACAATACTGTAGAAATTTGTCACTGCAAATAAGCTGTGTTTTTAACTGGTGTGATGAAAGTTTTGTAAGGGAAACTAGAGCCTTAAAATACAAGTGTCTAATTATGCATGTGCATAACTACATTTGCTGTGAAATGAGTGTGGCTTTTCAGGAGTAATGGTTGCTTATGCTAGAGTGCATTCTAAGACAGCCAAATAAAGCTGGGAAAAACGATGTCCATCCTCACTGACAAAGACAAAGAAATTAGGACTACAAAATTATACCAATGAAACAAAGGTCTCGACCAGCATGATTTTATCGAGTGATTTCTTTTTCTTTCCTCAGCTGAGTCTTCTATTTCTTAAACATTTTTGGATGAAGTTCTGTAAGAAAACACAGAGACAACAATTTAAGCAAATACTCAGATTTTGTACAATTATTAACTTTTAAACTCGTTTTGGTGGTCGCTGAAGCTCATCCAGCCCAAAACATCAGACCTCTGCAGCAGCTTAGAAGGCAGATGAATTTGTTTCTAGTGCCCTCTAGATTCTCCTCCCCCCTTTTCCTTTTACTAATTTTATTTCTCATCGTGACAGAGGCTCAGTCTGTGCATGGTTCTTTCCAGTGCTTGTTCATTATATCGTTAATGAATGAGTCGATTTAAATCCCCAGTGCCACTTCTGAAATATGCATTTAAGACCGACCTACTTAATTCTGCATGTTTTTATTTAGAAATTTCTTCCCGCTGAAGTTCAGCAAGTTTCATGCAGAGGTCTTTTAACTCTCCTCTGTAGATCAGTCTGTTTGATTATTTCATACAGTTCGTGTGCAGGACCAAATTCCTACCTTCAGTTTCAGAGTCTTTGCAGTCTTGCAAAAAAATGAAAACCCTTTGTATCTTTGTAATGCCAGTTTGTAATCTGGCAAATCCTGCTCACTTCAAGTGCCTGCAATGTACAATCTGTTTCAGTGTAGTTGGCATTGATTTTCTTTTTCTTCTCTGACATTGTATCTATACGTAGAGGCTTTCTCAACTCCAGTATTTCAGAATGGCCCGGATAAAAATGGATTCAATCTTGGCTTTGTAAAAAATCTTCAGCAAGTGTTTGGAGAAGAAAAAAAGCTGTGGTTACTACCTATTGCCTCCAGGTAAGGAATAATCAAGTCCGTGCAAAAAGTTGATACAAGGGATTGACTTCTAAATCTCTAATACAGCCTTGTATATGATGGCAGTGATTTTGTGGCTTGGCTGCTCTTGCACATTGCTGTAAAAACACCAGCCAGCACAGTCTGTGCTAATCCTGTACACAAGAAGTCTGGAAGTGAAAGCTTTCTGCCAGGTAAACGCACTGCACAGGGTGTTTGATCTTTCTGGACTCCTGTGACTTGTGGATAGATGTTCATTTAGAGATGCTGATTTTTTTGTCTTTCAGCCTCCTATGACTGAAACAGTTCATGCTGCTTAATTTAGGGGAAGATGGTTTTTGGCACTTAATAGACCCGTAGTAAAGTATACTCAAATTGCTTTAGTTATTGGACACAATGTAAAGTAACTACTGAGCACAGCAAGTCACAACTTTTTCAAGTAGTGGTGTGTAAGTTTAAGACCAGGTTGCATCCCAATTGCCATCTGTTTTTTGTTGTCAGTGAGAAAAGATCAGCAAAGCAAACCTTTCCATTAATGAAAAACATTGACATGCAAGTCAGAGGCACATTACCAGTGAGCATAGTAATTCTGGAGAGAACACCCTGCTAACTGAGCTTGGGTGAAGGAAAAGATCTGATGGTTTCATCAGAAGAGAAAGGCACTTCAGCGAGCTTGTAGCTCCTCTACACTGCTGGAATGTGGGTGTTGTGGAATGGAGAAGAGCAAACTGTAACATCTGGTTTTTAACTTTTCTTGTTTACACTACATGAATTTGAATTTCAATCATTTGCTTGATATCCAGACATGTGAACTCATAGTTTGTAACAAAAACAACTTTTGCAATTTTAGAATTTTGCAGAGGGTTTTCTTTCCATGTTGTCTACAGCTAAGTCTCACCTGTCCTTCAGTGACATTTAACTAAGATTGGGAATATATTCTACTTGGCATCATTTGAATGTGGAAGTGTAATTTCTGCCCTGAAGAGTCGATGGTATAAATGGATAAGATGGGTATCATCATTCCTTAAACATAAACGTTTTCCTCGGTCTCCCCTCACTTCTAGCTGGCCACAAGTTTTTTCCTTTATGTCTGAGGAACCTGATCAAGTTAGGAATGTAAATTCTGCTGAAATCACTTCATTTGGACTGCAGGTTTTAACTTTCAGTCTCTGAAGAGTTTGCAGGAATTCAGGTTTGAAACTGCTCACTGGTGATATTTGGTCTCTCAATTGGCTCAAGAAATAAATACAGTGCTTTTCGAAACTTCATAACATATGAAGTAAATATCAGATGTTTGGGTGAAAGAAAACTTTGTTTGCAAATAAAAAGGTAGAAATTATAATCCTTGAGAATTGCTTGCTATTATTCACAGCATCTTTCTCGGTCTTTTGCTATACAGCCAGGGTGATGGACATTTTTTTCCAATGAGAGCTTTGTGTGAAGCTCAGAATCCTCTTCTGTCAAATGAAGAGCAGTGGGAAGATGACGGAATAGATGAGGAGCCTCATGGTAAGGTAGCCCTGAAGGAAATGAGTTGTGTCTTGACCTCAGTGACTAATGCATGAATAACAACAGCTAATCAAATGAAAAAAAAGCATTGGCTAAATCACTAAGTGTCTCTGACTTGACTAATGAATACAGACTAAAAATAAGCCCTACTTTGAAGCCAGTTCCTTTTTTTTAATGTAGTTGTGGCTTTGTACTTACAATTAAATGTACTCAGAGGTTGTTACTCAGATGTTGCAGACAGGAATTGAAATCTCAACAAACAGGGTGTATTTATGTGTAAATGCCCTTGTATGCAGCACGGTTACTGTAGGCATGAGGTTGTTTCTATAAGAATGAAAAGACCAGTATTTTATGTGCATTTATCCACTGAAAGTTTGAGTATGCATGCAAGCACCCAAATGTGGTTTTACATTTAGCTACTTCATACTTTGTTTGTTCACCCTTAGTACAGTAGTACAGAAATTCATTTGGTGTTGATGCTATAACATCTGTGGGTTAGACAGTACCTAGCTACGTGCTACATCATCTTCATAAAATTAACATATGCAATTCTAGGTGAACTGCCTTGTTTATGCAGTAGATTGGATCCGTTTCCAAAATGGTTATGTACGTTTTACCCTATGAGTATCCTATTAGGAAAAGGACCTTATATGTGAATCCATTCTTTGATTTTTGCTGAATACATCCAAAATTACTTTAATGACTTATTGCAGTTCTCTGATCAATTACTGTTCTCTGCTTGAACTTGAGGTGATGTTTGTTTGGGTTTTTTTACATATTTATCATCAAACCTTTGGTCTTTGGAGAATACAATATGTATCAGAGTATCAGGGTTAATGTTGGAGACAGTGTTCAAGAGCTCAAAATCCTGCCACAAAGTTAAGCAAGAGCTCATGTTTGGTTATATTTTTAAGGACCAAGGATGCCATCCAGATTTATAGTAATAACGATAACACTGACAGCAACTCTACTGCACCATTATAGTAAATATAAGAAGAAACTGTAAGAAAGGAAGGAACAGCCTCTTTAGCAAGGTCTGTTATGATAGGACAAGGGGAAAGGTTTCAAACTAAAAGTGGGGAGATTTAGACTGGATGTAAGGAAGAAGTTTTTTATAATCAAGGTGGTGAGGCACTGGCACAGGTTGCCCAGAGAGGTGGTGGTGCCCCATCTCTGGAGACACTCAAGGTCAGACTGCATGGGGCTCTGAGCACCTGATGGAGCTGGAGGTGTCCCTCATTGCAGGGGGTTGGACCAGGTGGCCCTTAGGGCTCTCTTCCAACTCAATGATTTTATGAAAGACAATTAGATACTCTTAAAAGAAATACCATAATTGCACTGTTCTTTTCATTTTTACAGAACGGTGGATGTATGGCTGATCTTAAGTTTACGGTAATTAGCACATCAAGCAAGTGTATTTTTTGAACCAGATACTGCTGCTGTACTGTTCAGAGACACTGTTTCCGTGGTCATTTTATTGCTTCAGAATGGCTTTCAGAAACTGTGCAGTAATATTCCCTTTCATGGTATACTGTTTAATGATACGAGCACAACATATGTGTAGGAACCCATGAGGAAACCAACATTCTTGGTTAAAAGGGGAAACAAGAATTTTCCATGTGACTTTTTGTACATGTGTGCAGTACTGTGTGATGAGCTTTGTCATCCAAGCAGCACGCTATTTGCACTCCAGTCTCTGGTTAGGTCTTAGTGGCAGCTGTTCTTCCAAGTTACTCCACTGCAAAATAAACAACCTGTGGTTTTTCCAAGGCATGCTGCATATACTGCTGGGAAAATGTGCTCTCCAGGATTTCGTGACTAGATCTGAAGAGATGCATTTCAGTTTTACTTCAGATAAACTGCTTTAATTAGTTAGTGTTTGTGTGCTAGAAAACTATCTGTTCTTCCTGTTTTGTTCAGTATATTTTGGCAGTGATAAGGTAACACAAGTTGACTGCAAAAATAACAGAATATGGTGTCTCTGTGTATTACATATGATGCTTAAAATTTCCTTCAGAAATTAATCTGAAGCTCTTCAAGTTTTACAAAGCATAAAAACTCTCTGAATAAAAAAATCCGTAACTATGAACATGTTTGACAGTGATAGGAGCTTTGGCCAAGTCAGATCCCGGAATCTGGACTTGGAGCTTAGATGAAGTTCCACATTTTGTAGTGCTTGTGAAATAGCTGGTCTTTGTCAGTGTGAAAAATGATTTGCAATTTTATTCCAAGAGCCTGTAAAACTGTAACAGTAGTAGAATTAGAATGTCGTACTGTCTCATAAAAGCCAACCTGAGACAGTATAAAGACACAAAAGTGAGAAAATGGGCTGAGCACACATTCTTGAATGGATGGCTAGCTATCAGTGTATGGTTCACAACTGGATGCTGCTGTGGGTCTTGGAGCAGCTCACAGCAGAAAGGCAGCTTTCAGCCTGTCCACGATTCAGCATCACAAGCACAGTGAGGCACATGAGCTTTCAGCAAAAAGCTTGGTAGCAGACAGGGATGCCCAAATGTTGCACTCTGCAGGTTTTGTGTCTCTCATGACCCCCAGGTAGGGTCACAGTTAATTCAATAACAACAATTCAATATGTAAAATATTTTTGTTTAGTTTGTTTTCAAATACAAATCTTGGAGCTTTTTCTCTGGACTCATTAATGTTCTGTTCTCCCTGTGCAGATACGAAATGTGTGCTTGTCATTTTAATCATTATAAAAGATGCTTTTGGGGAGGGAGAGGTGTATAAGGACAGGTACCAGGTCAGTTCTTTTTCCTGCCATCTGGATGTTCATCACCTAGACAAAGCAAGAGCTGAGTAAACACAAAAGTTCAGATATGGGAGCTGCGACTGTTTAGTCTGGAGAAGAGGAGGCTCAGGATAGACCTCATAGATCTGTACAACTCTGTGAAAGGAGATTGTGGTGAGGTGGGGGTGGTCTCTTCTCCCATGTAAATAGGGATAGGATGAGAAGGAATGGCCTCAAGTTGCACCAGGGGAAGTTCAGGTTGGATATTAGGAAAAACTTCTCCAATAGAGTGGTCAGGTGCTAGAATGGGTTGCCCAAGGAGGTGGCTGAGTCACCATCCCTGGAGGTGCTCAAGAAATGACTAGATATTGTACTAAAGGACATGGTTCAGAAGTGAAATACTGGTGGTAGGTGGACTGGATGATCTCGGAGGTCTTTTCCAACGTTGGTGATTCTGTGATTGTGCAATTTCAGTCCTGCAGTCTTAGGAGATTGCGCTGCCAGCTGCATCAGGATCAGAATAATAACCAACTGTTCTCTTGTATTTCAGAGTAGTCTGTCTCCTGGAGTTCCACCTCTAATTGTTCATGCAACTGTTATATAGTAGGAGAAGAGAAGGTTATCCTCATCAGTCCCTCACTCCATGCAGAAATTTGCTCATGCAGAAGTGTGAGCGAACTGCCATAGAAATAATGAAAAGGGCAGAGTGCAGAAGTTTGGTTAAGCACCTGTGTTGTTCTCCTCCCCAGTTGCATTATTGCACTGTATTACTTCCACTCTACTTATTTTGTGTCTGCATAAAGACGTTTTAAAATCAGGTCGCATAGATACCAGGGTTGATGAACATAAGGGGACGTGGAGATTCCTGAGGAGCAAACAAGCCCAACTGAAAGCAAGGAGGTGAGGCAGCTTCATCGTGGGCTATTTGCACAACATGGCTTAAGTTGGAGGGGACCTTATTGATTGTCTAGGTCCAACCCATGGGCTGGTTGCCCCCCACCAGATCAGGCTGCCTGGGGTCCCATCCAACCTAGAACATCTCCAGGGATGGGTCATCCACAATTCTCTGAGCAGCCAATGCCAGGGCCTCACTGCTCTCTGGGTAAACATTTTTTTCCTGTCATCTAATCTAAATCTCCACTCTTAGTTTAAAGCCATTCCCCCTTGTCCTGTTACAGTAAAACCATGTAAAAAGTTGGTCCTCCTCCTGCTTATTAACTCCCTTAAAGTACTGGAATGCTTTAGTGATGTCTTCCCATAGCCTTCTCCAGACTGAATAAGCCCAAATCCCTCAAGCTTTCCTTGAAGAAGAAATGCTCCAGCCCTTTGATCATCTTCGTGGCCCTCCTCTGAACCCATTCCAACAGCTCTTACATGTTTCTTTTGCTGGGGGCTTCAGATCCGGATGCAGTACTCAAGATGGTGCCTCTCAAGGGCACAGTTTTCTCATTTTCTTCATTTTATCCACAAGGTTGTTCTTTTTTCAAATATTTAAGCGTGTCCTTACAGTTTGGGTTTCTGTTACGTGTACCTTGACTTGCTAAGGTTTTCAGTCTTTCATTTAGATGGGAAAAAGTATTGTGGGGAACTTTTTTTTCATTTCTTAGTGAGAGACTGAAAGCACCTGCTTCCGAAGACACGGTAAATTGATTCTTTTACAGATTTATTAATGCTCATCTCTTATTCACAGGCATCTGTTTAATCTGTCTAGCCAGAGTGCTACCCCAAATCATAAGCTGGCAGCTTATAAGGTTATCATTTTTTCAAAGAATTCATCTATAATACATTTGACGTGTTGGTTGAGGATGTGGATGTGTCAGTACTGTGAATGCTTGCACTCTTTGTCTCGTGGAGCTCAGGATAGCACAGCCATTTCTGTACGTTTATAGCAACATCTCTTAGTGATTAATAATTTAATTATATGTTTCATTTTGGCTTGTACAAAAGGCTTGGATGTGAATCAAATCTTTCCCAAATTGTTCTCTCTCCAAAAATTTGTCATCTGTACTAAGTTACATGTTTCCAGCAGAAGCCAACATATCCTGAGCAATAGGTGGAAGCTGATGATCTCTCTTAATGCCGATGAAGCTTCAGGTATCTGAAGGCATCTGCTTTGAATTTCAATTCAAATTGGTAGGAGCCTAATTAAAGGAGCGACATGTCCTGAGATACCAGCTAATTTGGCAGAGCAGTCCTTTGAGCAGAGAAGTCATCTGTTGTGATTGTAAGGATTATATTTCTGTCCATCGAGAAATTTTAAAAGCTGCTTAGATGTTGGAAGAGAGCAGAGGTGGCTCAGGGAATAAAGCAGTGCATTGTGCGACGCAGTAAACGCAGACAGAAGGCTGGATTTGCATCTCTGGATTTCAGGCGTGATTTAAACATCTAAACTGTGTCTGGCAGAAGATGAACGTAAAGCAAAGCTAAACCCTGTGTCAGTGACTGCATTCTAATTTTAAATTGTGAAGGAGAACCTGCAGAGGAATCTGCATCAGTTTAACCAAATTTGTGGGTAAATATATTTAGCAAAACCAGTATGGTTTAAGCAGTCAGAGGAACAACTCTAAAGATGTACGTGTGGGAATTAGA
The DNA here is from genome assembly GCF_019232065.1 of Centrocercus urophasianus. Taxonomy (NCBI): domain Eukaryota; kingdom Metazoa; phylum Chordata; class Aves; order Galliformes; family Phasianidae; genus Centrocercus; species Centrocercus urophasianus. Next base: position 12,375,983 of record NW_024884800.1, on the reverse strand, counting down.
TCTTTTTCCTACAGGTCCTGCATGTTTTCAGGGTTTTGTTGGGTGCCTTTTAATTCTGTGGTTTGTTGGGTGATTTTTCTGTTTGTTTGGGTTTTGTTGGTTTTTTGCCTTGGTTTTTTTGTGTTTTTTTTTTTTTTGATTAGGCAGTTTGTTTCACTTAACCATGCAGGTGTGGAAAGGCACGAGACGATAATCTCCCTCATTCTTAGGCAGGCTGTGAAGATAGATCTACATATAGATTACACGTAGATTTGCATACAGATTTCTTGGGAATTATTGTGCATTAATTACGGTCAAAATACAGTTCTGCAGTAGAGCAAAGTGTAATTATTGCCTGCAATTAGCAGGATGCTAATTCCAGTAAATATGAAGTAGGAGCTGCTTTCAGACCAGTTGCTATTTCAAACGGTCTACAAGTAGTTGCAGACTGCCATTAGATTGACCCCGAGCTGCTGCTTCACCAGATTAACCATGCCTGACTGCCTCCATCTCTCTCTGTAAGTTCACAGTAGAAATTTCTGTTCTGCCTTCCTGTGGCTGACGTCTGATCTGAACTACTTTCAGATTTCCAATTGATTTGAACTGCATTCATTTTTTTATTCTGCAAATGAAAATGTTTAGGAATAAAATATCGTGAACGTGTGATATATTCCATATAGTGGTACATTACTATGTGTTAGTGTATTGTCATGTGTTTCGACCACTTCTGTACTAATGCAGCTGTATTCAGAGAAGATGATTTCCTGGTTCATTAAGCTCTCGTGCCCTCACTCCTTTCTGACAGAAGGGTTTGGGGAGAATGCACTGTAGAGGGAAATGATGTTTTTCTTGCTTTTTTTCTTTTTTGGTAAGGCATCAGCAAATGAAGTGCTCTAAGCTTAAGAGTGTCCAGATTACATCTCACACAATAGAAGTAAAGCAATATAACTTTCTGATCAGAATGGTCTGAAATGTTTCATTAAAATAGAAAGATTTTTATTTGTCGTAGCAGCTTTACAATTTGTGATACGGTTATGAAACAGATGAAGCCAATAATAAAGTAATCTCTCTTAAAAAACTGCCATTCAGTTAGCTCTGACAAGTGATTGCCTAATTTCTTTGCAGTGATTCTTTAAAACAGTCTCCCACATTTAGTGACAAATATATTTGTAGTGAGAAAGACAGATTTCCTTATCTAACTACTTTGTCTTTCATTGTATAGATTCTGGTGAAGCTGCGTCCCTTGCCATAGAAAGGGAGACATAGCAGTTTGAAAACGACAGCAGTAGAAGGCTTGTTCAGAAAGGTCAGTATTTCTTTGTTATCTTCAAAACAGCTGCTCTGCAGGGAATCTGGTAGGTAACCTGGAACAGATTTTGATTTTAGCAGTCACCTACCTCTCATGGCATTTGGCAGTCATTTAACACTTCAAAGGCTTTGGTGCAGCTGTGTGCCCATGGAGGGGCAGATGCCCCTTTGCCACAATATCGTGTTGATGAAACCATGCATGGTAGTATTTCACCAGTATGTTCAGAAATACATTGTTTAAGAGAACCTAATAAAAAATAGTGGTAGCCCTGGGCTGTATGTTTGAGTGTTTTGCACAAGAGCCAAAAGCAGTTTGTAAGGGAAGGTACACACCCTGCAGCTCCTATGGTAAATGCAGCAGGACTTATTCTTTCCCCTAAGCTGTTCGGTTACAAGAATGGGAGACTGTTCTGTGCTTCATGAGAGGTGTGGGAAGGTGGAGATACAATCTTGAAAAAAAGAAACAGAGGTTGAGAACAGCCACACTGTGTGCTCCACGTGCTTGGGAATAAATGAAAGTAGCTTGTAATGCCCACATCAGCCATTATTCTATTTGTTTTTCTTCATTCTTAAGAAACTTGGATACAAAGATAATCTGGTTTGTAGGTGTTGCTGTCAGAGCATTAATACTTAACAGTAATTTGTTCTGACTTTCAAAGCTGTGGGGAAGTATCCTGAATATGTACTCGTGCATTAAGCTGCAGACAGTGTCCTCTTTGGTCACTGTGAGGTATTTCTACAGTGGAGTACTGCTGACCAAGATTCCCTGGGTATCTTCTAGTATCCCTCTTGCAGGAAGTGGAGTAGTTAGGTAGAACTTGTCTACTTGCTCTGGGCAAAAGCTCGCTTGATCTTGATTTTCAGTATGAATACAGACCATGAAAGCAGGGCCTCACGATCCTTCTGATCCTTAAAAAGGATCCTTCACGATCCGTAAATAACTCGGTGTTGTATGGTAAAGCTGTGTGATCCACTGCTTAGTTCTGCACATTAGTAGAACAACTTGGGATTTTTACAAATGGGCTTCTTGCACGTTGTAGATGCAATTCCATTTTTTGCCACTGAGAAAAAAAATAAAAATGGTGTTTCTTCTGTAGGTAGTCGTTGAGAACTATATATTGCCATTCCACTCAGAGTGAAAAGGTAGCATTTTCCCTGTGATTCTGCATGGCTTTAAAATGGTGTTGAAAGTTGGGATTAGAAGACACGTACTCTTCATCAAATCAGTGTTTACACTGCATGTTTTTCTTCATTTACATTTCAGCTTCCCTCTCAGGAGTCAACATCCCTTCTCTCTGCATGGAATTCAGTTTTGAGAGGCAGAAGAAAAGTGGATCTTTAAGATGTAAAAGCATCAAGAAGTATCATTTGATTGGAATCTGCATTCTAGAGTGCTTCTCCAGAAATCCTGCAATCCAGATGTTTCAAGGCTTTATAAGTTGAAGTTATGGAGTGAACAGAGCAGTTTTACAGAGTGATTCTGGCCAATCTTCTTTGGCCTGCTCTCTTTATTTTATAAATAATATATATTTTTTATTCAAAATAGGTTTAAAAAAAAAGTATTGATGCGAGTGCGTTTCCAAAGGCCTTTTTGTTTTGCAAGCATCAGGGACTTGAGTTCTCAAAATTCTTCCAAGCCATAATATTCTTGGGGATGGTATTTACACTGACACTGATGCTCTAACCTCCTCAGCCAGGTGGCGTTTTCTAATATGTTTAAAGTTCTGAGTCTGTTCCACTCAGTGAGATACAGATTCACTTAAATTTGGCACTAAATTGATAGTTGATACATTTGTGTTGAAAGAAAAAGCACTGAATGTGTATATATACATGTGCAACTGTGTATGGAAAGGGAACAATCACGTTGCCAGTATCAAGATTCAAGAATATTGTGGCCACAGATGCTTTTTTTTCTGGGGCAGTGTAAATATCTTACAGTTTGAGTTACAGTGCCCTTCAGTCCTGCTTAGAGTTACCTAAAGCGCAAACAGGAATCTTAGGCAGCTCAACGTGCATTAATTCCTAGGGCTAAAAGGACAGTGTTTGCATGGTAATCAGAGCATTATCAACTCGTTCCCAGGCCCCTGTTCCAAGGAAAATCTTGTTTGTGAAATCAGAAAGGAAGATGTAGGTTTGAAGCACAGGAGTTGGAAATGTGTGCTGAATATTTAGCTCCAACAGTCACGCTTGGACTGTCTGTTCCACAAAGGTGATTTCAGCCCCATAACACTGAAGGGACTTGTGATGTACTGAATTATCTCATACTTCCTCAGTAGATGTATTGAGTGATATTTAAAAGGTTTTTCAGGACCAAGAGGTGATTAGATTCTTTATTTTGCTCCATTTGCAATTAGAGGAATGTATTGTTATTCTTACTGTGAGGAATGGAACTGAGAATTTGCTGGCAGGATTATATGTATTTTTCTAGATCCAAGTCACTATTTTATCTGCATGATTTAGAGCTGGCAACTCCATCTCTCGTGTTGGAACAAGGTGCATGTTTACTGAATTGGTATACTACTTTTAAGATCATTTGTTAGCATTTTCTATCCTGGTTTTCTGTTTGTTCTTCAGCCCGTTTGTGTCTGCTTTAACAACAGAAGCAGTTGTCATGAGAAATCATCTGATCTAAGTATCTGTTGGTGACAAAGGCCTTGGCTGCAGATTGAGACTCCTCTGTTTCCTCTGTCGTGCTACCAGTGGCAGTATGTTAGTGGCACAGAAGAGATGCGTGGAGATGTTTTGTTGATGAGTAGATGTTTAACTGCAGGATATAAACCGTGCCCTTTGGACGTGGCATTTTATACATCAGGCTGTACTTAGGAGTAGCACAGGCGATAGACTCAGCAAAACTGCTACTGCTGAGGTTTAGTTCTCAGAAATTAGGGTGAGTTCTCCCTGTCTAACTTATTTTCCTTTTTCCTCAGAGTTCTATGGAACGCTCTTGGAGTGTCCCTACTTTGGCTGCTTTGGTTGGGTGGTTCTGTCACCAGGTGGCTGTTGACCACTGAAACTGTTTTTCTTGTTAAATCTCAACCTGCATTTCTTGTGAATGAATCTGGTGCTCAGATTTAAGCTGTGAAAGGCAGCACTAGAATTGATCACATCGTTTCTAGTAAAATGTATTCTGGAGGTGGATCATGCAAAGGAGGTGCCAGTTATTTGCTGTAGGAAGTGTGTAGGAATTTAGCACCGTTACTTGTGTATTTGTGCCTTTAAAACTCTAAATTCCTTGTATATAAATCAGGAGGATAAATTGCTGACTGTTCCATTCTGCCAGCTGAAGTGTGATTTTCAGATAGGAATATCAGAGCTGTGTGAAGCTGTGTGGATTTACAAGGGTTTTCTGAGCAGGGTCTTGTGTCCTTTTGAGGTTTGGTTCTGTATACAGCCATGTCATTATTTTAATGCCATTTCTCTGCCAAGCAAAGCAGCAGAAGAGCTACCTAAAAGAACTGTGGGCTGCATCCCCACCATCTGTCTAGATGCAGCACTGTTCATTAGTTAGTAAGTAAAATCCATTTTTGTCTTGTGGTTACTATTGAAACAGATATATTTATGATAATGCAGCTATCCAGTTCAGATTTAGAAGCAGCTTTAAAAGTTTCTAACTACCTAAACGATGCTTTGGCATCTGTCCCCATCTTACTCTTATTAAATGGACTTGCTCATAGTTATGGCAAATTCTCCTTTTTCTTACAAGCAGCTCAGATGCACAAACACTCCTGCAGGTAAAAGTGATCAACAGTGTGATAGCTCAGGGCCACTTCAGTATCTGCACCACTCAGGTTTTTGAATGCTTCAGGATGGAATGTGAAACTGAAGGAGAAAAAACTCCGGTGTGTTTGAGTGACTGAACAAACTCCATTTTGTTCTCTTCTGCTTAATTGAAAGACATATACTTGCTCTGCTAATTGCACTGTGTATGCTGAATTCCAGGGCAGTGGGTGCTGTGCTTTAACCTGGCAGCAGCTCAGCACCATAGAGCCACTTGCTCACACCCTCCCAGTGGGATGGGGGACAGAAATGTGAAAAAACCCAACCAAACAAAAAACAACAACAAAAAAACGAAGTAGAACTCATGGATCGAGATACAAATTATATATTAAGAAAAGGAAGAGGAAAAAAGCATGACAGTAATGATAATTATAGATATATCATCAGTCTCTGAGCAGCAGCTGCCCGCTCAGCCAATTCCCCATGATTTTTCCAGGTTTTTTTCCACGTGATGCTATATGATATGCTATGTCCATTTGGCTAGTTGAGATCAGCTGTTGTGGTTCTGTCCCCTCGCTGTCAGGACAATTCAAGGAGTAGAGAAGCTGAAAGGTCCTTAGCTCCATGCAGCACTGCTCAGCAGCAACTAAACATCAGTGTTCTATCAGCATTGCTGTTCTCCTAAAGCCAAACTCTGCATTGTGGCAGACACTACGAAGGAAAAATCAACTCTATCCCCACTGATAGCAGAACAGTCGTGCAGGCTCCTCTGCCTCCCAGGGTCAGAGCTGATGCAGAAAGCTGCAGTGAGAATTCTGGGAGGTGTTCACCAAAGCTGTAAGTGAGCAGCTGGATCCCTGCAGGAAAAACTGTTTGTCCAAATATTGCTGCTGAGATCTGTTTGCTCCATGCATTACTGCAGCTGATGCTTCAAACGTCACTGCAGATGACCTAATAAGGAGAACACTGTTTTTTTCACTTGACATTTTTGGGCTTTAAGAAACCTGTTAGAGATCTGGGCAGCATAAAAGCAGTGATTTTGACTGCGCCTCCTGCTACCTATGACTTTAAAGCTGGGTTCCTATTTAGTTTATTATTTCACTTTATTTTCTTAGATTCTGTACTAAAGTTGCATACAAAAAATGTAGTATATGCAAGTTCTGCCAGGTCTGCTAGGTAAGTGCACTGGGAAACAAATGCTTCAGGCTGTCTGCAGGCACTGCTGCAGGTAACAGAGCAGCTGAAGTGTTCAGCTGAGTGCACGTACCTCTTGGATGGGTAAAATGCATTTCCACCTTCACTGGTACGTGGGCTCGGTCTGTGTGATACATTGTGGAAGAGGCCCAAAGTAACTTCTGTCCTCAGTGAGTATCAGACTGCCAGGCATTGTAGAAGCATATGTCTGTGGAGAACAATTGTGCTGGCCTAGCTTGGTGTAGTCAAGGGAGGTGGGAGAGCGCTCTATGTTGCCAGCAGGCTGCGGGCACAGCAGTGCTTGGTGCCTGTGGATGACACACCTTGCCTTTGGCCTTTCATGGTCTCTATTTAAGCTTTTTATAAATGCTTCCTATCGTGGGAGTGAGAGCTTTTCCAAGTGGGTGCCATCATGTGAAAGAAAGAATTCTCTTGCTGGATTGCACTGTTGTACCTGCTGCCCTGTCTTATCCCTGTTCTCTTAGGCTAACGCTCCAAAATAATTCACCACTAACAGCCACCTCCTCACCTCTCCCATCTCTCCCATTTACATTCAGGTAGGCTATATTCTTAGAGAAGGCATCATATTGATGCCTCTGCGGATTGTATTGTGCAAAGTCCTATCTTTGGTTGGTGAGTGCTGTCCAAGGAATTAGGACTGTGGTAAGCATCACTGCACTGCACCTTTTTTCTCTTGCTGAATCAGAACAGTGTTTTTGGAGTAGAAGATGGTTGTATTCCTCTGATCAAGGAGTAGTACTGTATGTGTTAGTAAGCTGTACTAGTGCATGTAGTGTATTGTAGCTGATGGGGCCGGGAAGCTTTTTAATAGCACTACAGCAATGAATGTTTACTTCCTGGAACAAGCCAGAAGTGTGATTCAGCAAAATCTGTAAGAGCTGTAGTTTTTATATTCTGTATGCTGGACTGAAAGCACAACTTAGTAGTTAGTTACAAAACTTAATGTGTAAACTCTGTAACATAATATGAATGTAAAATGTCAGGGAAAAGTAGAAACTAACCTTTTCTTTCCCCTAGTTAGACATAAAGGAAGATGTGTTGCAATGCATTCAGGGACCAGCTGCCTCCGATGCAGTCGATAAGCCAGCAGCACAGATTTGCTGTTTGCATAGCTGGCTCAATCATGAGAGTGTTGAATTAGCAGGCTAAGGAGGTACTGTTGATGTTGTTTATTAAGCCAGAATTAATTAACTCAGAGTCACATTTTCATTTTCGTGACTCTTCTGGTACAAAGTTTCAAAATTGATCCATACTACTTGAAAATAGCTTGATTTTATTGATATTTTTCCAATTCTGTCAGCTTCTGTTTTGTTACAAAGCACTTGTTCTGAAGCCACCAATTAAAGCATCTCCATGGTAGAGTGGCTTTTTTCATTAAAGTAACGGCCTCAAACAGTTGGGCTGTGATGAGCATGTCCAGGCTGTGGCATTATGATGTACCCTTCCTGCTTAATGCTTATTTCCTTTTCTGGTAATTAACATTGAGAACTGTGCCTGCCCTTAGTTTTGTTCTTGCTCTACTTCTCTTTTCCCTTTTGCTCTTCCTCCTGAATATGTAGTTGAAATATCTCAGCTTTCAGCTGTTCATGCGGTTTTGTTTGGATACTAACAAGGGGAGTGGTGTCACTTTGAACAGCTGGGCCATGTACTTTATTTGTAATAATCTTCATGTTCGTCAGGGACTGATTTGTGATTCCTTTTGTTCAGCTTGCTTTGCTCAGAGCAACTTTCTGCACTGCTTCACTGTTTCCTAAAAATCTTTGTTTTCTAGCTTCAGTTTGAATTGTAAACCATATGAAGTAAAATGTAAGTTTACTTTTCAAGTATGAGCACATAAGCTGGTTATGCCTTCATGCTGCTTGAAATATGTATTTTTTCTGCATAAGGTTTTAGGATTTACAGCAGTATTTGCTAAACCTTTAGTGAATAACAACCACTGTTTTATTCAAAAAAAAAAAAGTAGGTTTCTGTTAAGAAAAAAAAAAAAGAAAAATAGATTATTCTTTGTTTTTATTTAAACTCTGCTTAAAAAAAAAAAAAAAAAAAAAACAAACCAAAAAAACCAAACACAATTGGTTGCATCAAATGCTAATATCAAACAGCTGATGTAAATCAGAGGTGTTACACCTGCTGGCATTTCTGTAATCTCAGGACTTACTGGGCTTAAACTTCTTGCTGGGGCTACAGGAAGCGTAGGGAGGAAAAAATGTGTTTGTCCTCTCTGTCTTTCTGAACTGGAGCTGTGTGCTGCACTCCTCAGATCACCACTCTCCTCTCTAAGAGAAATGAGATTCCATGGTTTTTTGAAAATGTTGGCCTATTTTCTTTTCCCTGCCTGTTCCTGGAGGACCCAGGATGTGCACAAGCATCAGATTCTTGTATCAGCATCTGACATCGTGCTGATGTAATGAAGCTCCTGGGTTGGTGCAGATATGGCCTCCAGGGAGGAGCAGAGGAGGTATTTCTGGCTCAGAGGTTACGTGAGGAGGTAGGTGGGACTCTTGTGCTGATCTGAATGAAGTCCATGTGCAGGCATTCTTCTTTCAGTTATGCTCACTTGTAACTTCTGTTGTGCACACTGATATATGTCTCAACCTGAGCTATTCCAACTGATTTGGGATTGCAGTGTTGGAGCTGAGAGCCTCCAGTGCTCCCTGTCCCAGCTTCCCTCTGGCTACTAACATAGAAAACAGAGAAGTTGCTGTAAATTACTCTCTGTTCAGCTGCTCTTCAGCTGAGAATCATTTGTCTGATTTGAAAATGGGTAACTCAAAGATAAAACTTAATTAACTCTCAGGATTAGATTTCAAATCTCTGTATGTTAGAATTCAGCATTAGAAGCTGTTTTTATGTTGCTTTAAAATAAAGCAGTTTGGCTCATTAGTGTCGATGGATGGTTTTGATTTGGTCGGAAACCTTGCATGAAGCAGGACACGAACCTACAGCTGCTTTGGGACTAGTCAGCTCCATTTGAGAGCCAAGATACTACCTCTTCAGCTGGGCCAGAGCTTTCTCTGTAAACCACTGTAGTGTAGAGAGCTTTTCACATCAAGGACAACTGGCTTCTTGGGCTCTGTGCCAATAGCTGCTGAATTATTTGGAACAGTATAATAAACTTCCTTTTATTGATTTATTGCTTTCAGTTGCTTGGGAGGTAACCAGTGTGGCCTGGTGTTGGTATTTATTAAAATCCTGAGCCTGTAAGATCTGCATAGCTAACACTATTCTGTTCAATAATGGAATGACACTCAGAGCTTTGTGGTTTGATCCCTTAATTTTGTAGAAAGCAAATGTTTTCCAGGGAACGTTGCAAACAGCCTGCTGGCAGCATGTGGATGTTTAGCGTAGAGTTCAGGAGTTTAATGCTGTTGCCAGCATTGATACTTTTGATATCAAAGGGGTTTTTACAAAAGCTTTGGATACTTGTTTTTACTGTCCAACAAATGTCTTTAATATGATTGTTTTGTGTGTGTTTCACTAGCATTTTCCACGTGTTTGTATGGTTTCTACAGGTGAATGTACTGTACATTCTGCTTTGTCATTTTCTATTATGGTTTATACTAGAAAGCCTGCATGGTTTATACTGTATCGCAGGCAAGGACTGCATTAAAACCATTTTTGGTTAATTTATTATACTTGTGAATTCTTATTTCCTAGGTCTTACAATGTTTTCCCTTGAGCACTGGCTATCTCTGGAAGCCTTACACAACTTTAATTAACTGGAATTATTATTGAGTAGAGAAGGCTCATTTGTACCAAGAAAAGGATTCAGAGAATCCTGCCTCCTTGTCTTAGCAGCGCTGTTTGGAGCAGCCAGGCCACTCAGTGGGATGCTTACCTTCAGCCATTTGACAAGAAGTAAGAAGCACCTGCTTGTGATGGGCTTGTGAGGGCGCAGTACAATCCTGCATTTCCTAGAAGATGGACATTTGTAACAGGAGTAACAGACTGTATTGTTTTGATCTGTCCGTTTTTCAAAGTTAGATTAAAATGAGATGCTAGCTAGTTGACTTGTTGCATATTTTGTACTTACTGCCCCAGATCAGAAGGACAGAGTTGGCAAATAGATGAATGTCTAATCTGATTCATACAGCCTGCCCTGAATGTTTTGGAAGAGTGCAAATCAAAGGGGGCCGCATCTCTCTTTTGACTTTGAGCCCTGCTGCTCACTGAACCCAACTTTTTGCCAGTTCACATTTCTGTAGAAGGGTTGGTGAGACAGACTGAACCACAGATGTTTTAAGAAGAAAAACTTCAGCACTGTAGAATTTCTGTAAATAGTGCTTCTCCCATTCTTAATTCCCACCTCATTTGCAGACAGGGCACACGCACAGCAACAGGAAGATTATTATTTCAGTACCACTGATCAAAACAGCTGCAGATGTCCTACTTTTGAAAGTAATACACAGAGATCAAAATTCAGAAGTGTTTATCTTTTAGTTTTGGCCACCATCCAAATGAAAACTGCCAGGAGTGCAACGCGGCTGCTAAAGATTACAGTCAGTTCCAAGTGCACCCATCATTCTCAAGTAATGAGAGTGGCTGTACTGGCCAACCTGGAGCGATGGAAACATCAGCACTAGAACGAAGCGTACACCTTCATCACATAATTGTTTTATTTTGCTCTTGCAAGCAGCCACAAAACAGGCTATAGAAGAATAAATAAATTAAAGCAGAGAGTGTAGCAGTTTATGCAAGTACAACATGAAGATGCTTGACTTTGCCATGATTTGGTGTTTGTTACTGCACTTGGTTCTGTGTTGGAGCAGTAACCAACAAGAAGTAATCTAGGTCAAGTATTTCCCCCTTTGGCCAAAGAGATTTTTAAACGTGCCCTCAACCAACTCTGCTAGAAATAATAATAAAATGTAGAAAAAAAAAATACCCCAAAACCTCTTATGTAATATCATACAGTCATTATCAGTTTGTTCCAAGTGTGTCAGTCCGTTCCAAAATACTTCTGTCCAAAGTGTGTTGGTGCAACTGGATGAACTTCTGTAGTTAAAATTGTGATCTCTGGGAATTCCTGGATAATAGATTTGGCACCTTTTGAGAGAAAGAGAAAGGCAGTAATGAACGTGGCACTACAGCTGTATTTCAGCCCCACCTGTTAAATCATGATAAGCAGAATTGTGTGGATGGCTCTGCCTCTGTTCTTCCGTCTCATTTCTGCCTTCGCTGACTGCCTACAATTGCAAAATGCTGTGCACTGTCCTGGGTTTTCTTATTTGATTTTAATCTTCTTTACCACACATGTAACTTCCAATCTGATCACCACTGTGGTTACAGCACAGTTGATTTTTGATAGCAATTTCTGCCGTGGCCAATTTTTAAGAGGACCCACAAGATCCATGTTCCTACTTCACACAAACAGCTGGCAGACCAGCCCAATGCAATCCGTGGGCTCCTCTGCTTTAGAGCAGCAGGAAGGTTTGCATTACCTGGTGGCAGTGCTGCAGTCTGTGCTTGTAGGAATGCACAGGCTTTAGGAATCCCCACTTAAATGTACCTGTTCTCCCTCTTCTGCCCCTCACAGCCCCTCAACTTACCGTGAGGTGTGGAGAATAGGCTTAGCAGGATAATGACACTTGGTTGTACGCCATGTTCTATAAGAACTTTTACAGCCTCAATTACAGTATTACCAGTACCTAAAAGAAGAAAAAGGAAGATTTTCTCCTGTTTGAAGCACTCACCCTAAGCCAGCTGAGGTTAGTTGTCTGCATTAGTGCTGGTGTGTGGCTGAGTGCAGATGCTGTCCTTTCCCACTGGCCGACTATCACCTCACAAGCACTAATTATAGAAGACTTTGGTCTCCTGACAAAGGAACTTCATCTCTACATTAAAATAACTGACTGTACCGGGTCTTAAATGCTGAAGTCAGTGGATTTTATTAGAGCCCTGAGGCAGGAACGCTCATCTAAAATAGCAATTAAGAGCTCCGTGTGCACGAACAGAATTATATCTTAAACTGGAAAAGTTACTTCATCCTGATGATGTCCTGATACATTTTTAATTGCATTTAATTTTAAAATAATTTAGAATTAGAGTATTCATCAAAAAACTCTTTTAATAGTGTAACAAAAATACTGTAAGGAATCTTTTCTCACAGAAATTGAGTTTTCTAAATGTTGCCATCAGACTGTAATGCATCAGCCTTTCTCCCACTCAGCCGTACCCAACTGATTTCTGCAGTCACGTTAATGCAGGCTGACCAAATCCCTGCTCTGTCACCTAAATCAAACCACACTACAATAAAAGCCCCTGAAATTCAGAAACTTTCTTTAAAATACAGAACCGTCGCTGCTCAGGCAAGCCCAGCCATAAATGACGCGGATACTTACTTAGTATTGGGTACATAAGAAGAACTTTTCTCCTGTAAATGTCTGGTGGAAACTTAGCATAGTACACTTTTGCTCTCTGAGTTTCCTCGTCGCTCTGTATGAGGATCTTTCCGATGCGGATTGATCTACAGCAGTCCCGTAAACCTTGTTCCATGGCTTCGCCTCAAAACAGCAGGAAAAATTGTTATGTGCTAAGGAAGAGCACAGCTACAAGATGCTACAGTTAAGCAACACAGCCCCAATACTGTATCGATGGAGGGTTCCCAAAAGGAGCTTTTCTTGGTTCCAAGTTTTTAAAAGACTGTAAGCTATTTTATTTTCCTCTGTTTAGACAGAAAAAGTCTGTTCACTGTTACTTAGTTCCCAGGTGTTAGTGTTCTCATGTACATCTAGTAACTCATCTCATGAGTTCATACTAGTGCATCTCTGTACTAGTGCTAAGCAGGTTTTCAAGGTGGAAACATCAAAACAAACTGCGTCATAATTTACACGTGGTTTGGAAAACACCTTTGAGCTTTGCCCAGAGACACTGCAGTGCAGAAGAGCAGCACGGGAACCTGTGGGGATTCCCAAAGTTTCAAACACAATAATACTGTCCCTGTCATCACTGAGCACAACTCATCTGGAGAGCTATTTTTGAGGAGGAAAAAATCAGAAACAAACAAGGAAGGAGAGTTGTTAGAAAAGAGGTAAGATGAAATCTGCTGCAGTTATTTGATAAAATATTGAGGAAACATTACTTGACATTCTGTGATCAAGAACACCTAAGAAAGAATGGTAACTAGCAGGTTTAGCTGAAACTGTTTGCAGAGAAGTGTGGTTGCACTTTTTCAAAAAGAAGTTGGTTACAGGTTTTAGAGATGTATAACTCGTACTCATTCAACAACCAAAATCTGCCTACCACTTCTCATTATGCTGACTCCACAGTTTCCCTTTTCAAATTTCACTCCTTCATACTTGTATCCTAGGAGAGGAAAGAAACCAAATGTCAGTGGCAATGATTGCTCCCTTCTGTCCCTTCCTGGTGCCCTTTCAGGGCACGCTATTTTAAGTGACCCTGGTGTGAATGGAAGGGAGATGCCCCCACATACCAAGGGGACAGTGCTGAGCTCCATGTATCTCAACAACTGGCATGAGCCAATCTGCACACCACACCCTGCAGTCCTCCAACAATGGGAACAGGACCAAAAACTACTAAAAAATTTGTGCTTTCTTTACTTGTAAATTGCTTCAGAAGTGGCATTGCTGTGAAGAATGTGGCAATGTTACATATGGACTCTGCGTGTTCCCATGCCTGCCTGAAAAGTCCAAAGGCTCCTTTAAAGGAGATGCAAGAGTATTTAATTAATGGACTTGAGGGATGTTCTGTTTTTGAGCTTTAAAGAATAGTAATTGCTATGCTGACAGCAACTTACAAATGCTTGGAGGAAAAGAGTTCACTATAGGTGAGCAAGAATTCATACATAAGTGTTTGGATTTCCAAGGCACTGTTCCTCATGGAGTTGGCACATCTGAGGCCCTCTCAGCTTCCTCACCAGGTACAGCTATTGAGCAGAAGGGCTACCACACTGACAGAGAGCTGACATGGTGTCAGAGGGTAAGACTCGATGGTGTGGCCAGGAATGATGGCAGAACACAGCTTCTTCACTGGCGTGACTTGTGGCCAGACAGCAAGGTCCAAGCCGCTCGCTGCCCACAGCCAGGCAAGCAGCCCCCTGAAGAACCACTGAGCTTCAGAATGGTGTTACTTGCAGGGGTACTGCCAGTCAGACTGTGTAATGCAGATAAGCTCATGGGCATTGAACTACCTGTCACCAGCTGACCTGGAACAGATGTGAAGCCAATGCTTGAGAAGTAGCTGCTGACCTACTTTAAAATGAGCAAAGGTAAGTGACTTTGCCTTTCTGAGTGCTTTCCTACACTTTAGCCAGCTTCAAATGGAGTGCTTTCAGCCCATCTTTTCTGTAACTAGAAGTAGGATAAACAGTGCAGATGATTTATTGTGAAGGATAGAGGGGAAGAGCGCACCAATATACAGAGCTGCTCTCAGCCTGAATAAATACCAGTGAAACCCTCAGGGAGAGGAGGACTCACCTGGTGCAGTACCGCTCTTACAGCAGTACCACAGGCTCAGAGCATATATTGGAGTGGTTGATACGCAGTAAGCAGCAGCTCTGCTACCTGAGTATCTGCAACCTCTTCTGCATCTTTACAGTTAATAGGAGCAAACCAAAAGTACTGCAATGAGTTTCCTCTTACGTGAACACGGCCACTTTTTATTTCCTGCTTACCATCACTCCCAGCTGGCTCCCTGTTGCAACAGGGCAGATTTAGGCTGACAAGGTAAAATCACTTGTGTAGAGTACTTTGTGAAACGTCAGCAGTTTTAATTCAGCATTACAATGTGGGCAAGTAAAGTGATAGTGCATATACAACGGGAAATTTTCATTGCAGGTTTGCAATACCAATTTAAAGCCTTAGTAAGATAATTATACGGCTGTGTTCTGTTCAGCTGTGTTGTTACGCATTTTCTAGCTTTTTTTAATACCTTGAAGGGGCCTTAACTCTGTACTCTAACTGAATGTTAAATTGTTCAAGCCTTCTGTAATAGTTCTGTGCTTTGTTACATTGATTAAGCTTCCACCTCCAGTCCTGCTGGGCAGAGGAGTAATTTCCCACATACCTGTTGGAGTGGTCACTGTGCATTCTGTGTATGGCAATTGATTCAGTCCCTCTTCAACCACGAGTCTGATCTGTAGAACCAGAAAAAAAACAGCTTGAAGGGATCTGTTATCTATGAAGATAAGAAATGCTAGCTGTTTTCGCAAGAACTCGATGAACACCTCACAGCCAAAAAAATCCTCTTTTACTAATAGATAGGGACTGATTTAAAGGACGTTTTTGGAGCAATGTGTGTGTATGTGCACAAATCAAATGAAAGCACTGAGAAGCAAAACTGGCAGGAGGAGCATTCATCAGTAATGACGTGATAAAACTGACTTGTTTTCTACCTGGCAGATAAAGGCATGAGGGACCAATCTTCCACCACTGCTGATGAACCACCAATGTGAACTTCCACTTTGCTCATAGAAAATACTACTGCAAAAAAAAGGAAAATTCCCCCTTAAGTTCCCCATCAGCTATGCTCCAAACTACATCCACATTTCTGTGCAGAAACTGCAGTGGGGCTGCCCAGGACAGCCAAGGGAACTGTAGCAATGTAAATACACCACCAAGAGCCCAAAAACAAGTCTCTTTACCACCCTTTCCTTCTGGCACCTGTGGTTGCGAGTGCACTGCCAAGCAGCTGTGCTTCCATGCTTTATGGATGGCCCAGGTGCAGCAGAGACAGCTCTGCTGGAAACAGAGTTTGTAAGTAAGTCACACATCCCTCCAGAGGCCAGAGAACTTGCAGCTGTATTCAGGCAGAGGCACTGAAACGTGCTCATCTGGGCCCAGAATGACAGCCCATGAAAGATGCTCTGGGTATTACAGATGTAGAAAATTCTCTCTGCTAGTGAGCCAAAGATTCATAAGCCAGAACTGCTCAAAGAGAGCTGCTGCCATGCCAGAGAAATCTATTAAAGCAAAAGTCACTGTGTAATGGCAGAAATGAGGTGACTGCTCCTGGGACTGAACGAGTACACCGCTCGCTTCAGACAGCGCTCCTGAAACAGCCCAGACCAGAAGGATTCCTCTGTTCTTCCATCCCGACCCAGTTCTTAGCACACACACATACAACAGGAGGAATTAGAGAAGGTTCCTTAAACTAAAATCCAGCTTTGAAGGTGTTTTTAGCAATTTTAGTATGGCAGCTTTCTTTTTTCAGGGGTGAGTTTGTGACAGCCGTGTTCAGAGGCGGTAGGCAGAGCCAGTGAAGGGGTTCAATTCACATCTACGAGGAGCAGAAGAGCAGTTCACAAGTTTAGCCAGGTAACTCAACCACTGCTTTCACTGATGCAAACTGCACATAGGAAGCGAGCCCTTCTGCAGTGTCGGTCCACTTTTTTCCGTGAAGGGAAGGCAGCTTCCCATCATACTCCTGTCTGAAAGCAGACTTGTTGCTTCAGTCAGTTCTGGACACTGTAATTCACAAATGGAAGGCACCAGTGTTCTACTACTGACAGACATCTTGCATAAACCAAGACATCCTTCATTTAATTTCAGGTTTCTGGTACATTTCCCGAGTCAGGTTTGGAAGAAACTTTTTTCCCATACTGCTTTGTTGTTGACAGGGCTGGCATCAGTCCGCATTACTGCAAACTTTTGGCAGATGAAGTAGTGTAGCTCTACAGTCAGATTACAAATCTCCTTGTTTTTACTACATGTATCAATGTTTTATGAAGAGGCTGGGAGGACTCTTTTGCTAACTTGTTGGTGCTGATAAAACTTTATGTTTGTGCTACACTTTCTGCTGCCCTCACACCGAGCTACAACAATCTCCAACCCTTCTCCCTGTAATGAAATGTCCAGCAGCTCTGCTCCCCCCATGTGGCTGCCATTGCTCAGAAGCAGAAGCTGAGCAAGTATTGCTACAGCCCCACAAGAGCAGGGAGAGGTGAAGCTTTGGTCCCAGTGTGGAGGAGTTTGACCAGATATTAAAACCATGAGTAAAAGTTAGCAACAACAAGGAAAAAAGAAAGGTTTATTTTGGAGGGAGTGGGGGAACTAAAACAAGTGTTCAATTGTCACTAAAGTGTCAAGGCTTACAAAATTCTGTTTATGCATTTAATGCTGATACACAAAACTATATAATCAATGTGCTCATTTCATTACAATTACATACTTAAGACTGCCTCTGCAGTAAGCAAGGAAAATACTGTTTGCTTTCAGTCTTCATTAGCAGACCTGTTAAAACTGCTAGCAAAAGCCAGAGCTTATAACAGACAGGAGTTTCAGCTAACTGCCACACAAACACCTTGAGGATGTTAAAATGTTTGTGAACCTGCCCTTTCTTGGCCAATTAAGCACATGAATAAAGTCACCTTACCACACTTAAATACCACTGAAGAAATCAAGTTTGACCAGTCCTTCAGGGTCCATGAGCAGAGGAATTTGGATTTAGGCAACCAGAGAAAGCAGGTTGATCATACTGGCATTTAGAAGAGGTGCAGTTGCTACATAAGGCAACCAGGCCCAGTGCAGGTAGGGATGGTGAGGCTCTGAGCAGACAAACCTTGGAAGAGGCACCCCAAAAGATACCTGTAACCCAGAGCAGTTAGGCCTCACAGTTCTTATGCCTGCCTGCAGTTTTGAGAAAAGCAAAGCAGTGGAATTCCAATAAATTAGAATTTAAATCAACTAAAAAAAAATCATTTTTAAAGCTTCAGTTGGACTGGGTGACAACCTTTGAAGGTCCCTTCCAACTGAACTAAATACTGGAGTAGCCAACATAACCTTCTCCTAATTGGTGGGAAGACAGTATTCTAACTGCATTGTAGGTGATAACTGCACTGATTTCTTAGATAAGAGTGATTTCTGGGAGAATCCTCTACCCCTTATGCTGCAGTTTTTCTCGGAAGCTGAAGGAAGGCAGAACAGCAGGACTGTCGGTATCATTCCATGTTTATACACCTCTTCTCACCTCAGGATTTCAAACCATTTTCAACGTGTGCATCACACACCCTTGCTATGGGGAGAGAGGTGGGCAGGAAGGTGAGGTGACCCATTCGGCACCACACATTGCTGCTGGAAGCAACCAACTCCTCTCCCAGGCCCCAAAACCAAACAATCTGCATGCTGCCCTCTGCAGAAAAGCACTGCAGTGCTGTGAGCTGGGGGCTGCAGGGCAGCGCAGGTGACAAATACCTCCCTGAATGTCAAGTCAGTTTTGCTCGGTCGTTGCCAAAAACTGGACATAGGACATCCTGTCTCTGGGAGACGTCTCCTCATCCTGTTACTGGCTCTTTTAGTCCACAGCACATTGCTATAGCTCCCGCTCAGCTGTATGCAGCACTCACTCATCTGTCTGGACCCAGTTTATCGGGTACCTCCCACCAAGACCTCATAAAAAAATTCTTAGGTGTCTCACTAAAAATGCTTCAGGCTTAGTGAGAATCTCACTAGCTCTACAGAAATCCTGCATGGGTGTCATCAACAAAACGCTTGAGCAATGTGTGGCTGCGGGGCAGCACGGGTCTGAGGGCTCAGCACAATCATGCAGCACCTTCAGGGCACTCTACTCAGCTATCTCTTACCACAGGTTACAATGACTGATCATTTCCTGCGCTAGAGGCTTCCTTCCCTCACCTGCTTCTCCCTCACAGACACAAGATGGGTTGTCTTCCTCAAGACTTTAACCTCTCCCTTGCAGCTGCAGGACCTCAACACTGGCAGTCAGTTTCAGAAGCCATTTGCTAACCTGTACTCCAAGTATCTTTGAATATTTCTTACATGCCATCCCCTTGTGTAAGAAACTGGCAAAAGAAAAAAATTCTACCACTATCAACCCATCACCTTTAAAATTGCTCCTTAAGCCCTCTTCCTAACGTCACCTTACAAAATACTTCCCACTAGCAACTGCCAGCTAGTAGCAAGCTTAATTTTATTCTCATTTTCCTTCTGCACCAACGTTAAAGTTGACAGGAAGGGCTGTTCTTATGTGGTGGGAACCCAGTGTGAGGCAAAATGAGAACATTAGCCAGAAACCCCTACTGACAGCAGTACTGAATGGGAAGGGGCCTGGCACCCGGACTGGAGATCTGTACCCTTTAAACGTGTGGCATTGCTGATGTTGGCCTTTGTTGGCTTTCTTCATCTTATTCACACATTTGAGCAAATGAAGAAGTTAAAGCCACAAAATAAACAAAACAAAACAAAACAAAAAAAAACAGGAAGGATGACCCACACTTGAGCTCAGACTTTCACAAGCTGTGGATGTTTCCTGTGCTGTTCCAACTTGTTCGACAGCACAAAGGACATTATGTCTATTTAAACAGTGTCTGCTGAGAACTGCTGGCACAGAACAAAGCTGGGACTGTGACTTTCTGCCTGTTCCTTATGAAGCACTATTGGCAAAGAAGGATGCTCCAGTTGGTGACTTGATCCAGCAGTTACAGGGATGAGTTTTGTTGGCTTGGACCTTTACTGTTCCTGGAGAATGGGAATGTCAGAAACATCCTCAAGAAGGGAAAAGTAGAGGGGAAAGCTAGAAAAGCTGCAGCGATAAAACGTGCTGCGGTCACAGCCTTCAGCTGTGGGCACAGGGAAGCCCTGAGCAAGCCTAGATCAGGCATGGATTAAGATTGGCTAAACCTGTCTGGTTTGGTGTTGGAATGCTCCCTGAACTGATCTTTGTTAGAGGAGGAAAGAAAGGCTTTTCTCATTAACGAGTGTGCATCTGCAAACAGGAAACCCTCACGAATACCAGTATAGGTGTGGGAGTGGGTGTTGTAAGCACCTAATTTACAAGAGATAAATGTTGCATTCCCAACAATCTTTGTTCTGACTTCCTACAATACACACAACCTTCAAACTGCTTTCTCTCTGCCAGTATCTACCCCATGGTTAAAGGCAGATGCCCAGTGTGGGTGCACACAGGGCGGCTCATCTCACACATACATGCCAGGAGGCACTTCTGCATGCAGTCAGTTGCTAATATCTAGACTGCAGGAAATGGTACAGATCTGTTCACAAGATCAGAAGTGCTTTTTCACACTAACACCGAGCTATCTTTAGCCTCTGCGCATCTCTTTTTAAACAGTCTTCTCTTATTGCTACTTCTTGCTGTCCTAAGGCAGTTGTACTTGGTATCAACAGTTTCTGGAACCCTCTGAGACGAGTCTGTAACAAGGAACAGAAGTCCTTTAGAAAGTTGCAGCCCAATCGCAGTTTCCAGTTTGGAGAAGTTCCTCTCACACCATTATTCTTGCCTGAAAGATCCATTTTATCAGTTACAAAGCACAACACCAAGAAGAAGAAATGCTTCACCTACCAGACGATCAGCAGAAAACACGAAGTCTCCTCTACTGGCTGTCCTGAAAAAGGGAACAATTTCTGTTTTAAATCGGGGAATAATTTTAAGGATATTACTTAATTATGGCAGTTCTTCAAGGACAATATATTCCAGGGACAGTTTATAGAAAAGTTTCCTGCTGGATTCCAACTTCATCCTGCAGAGATCCTGCTTCATGGGTTTTGTGGTGGGTGGAGGAGGCTGAGGGGCTGGAAACTACCGAGGGCCTGGCCTCTTTCTGCTGGCAATGCTGCTGCACTGTGTAAGCAGCAATTAAAGCATGAAAACATAAGGCTGATATTCTGGTGGTTGTTCCAGCTCAGCTCCAGCACCTCAGAAGCTCAGGTCTCAGCAGCCTGATAAATGTTCCGCGTCTTTAAGCAGGAGATCTTTGCTTCGCTTGCTCTTACATCACTCAAACCATGGGAAAACGAAAACATAAGATTAGACCAGTGAACTTGAGACTAAATGAGCAGGGATGCACAAATACCACCACAAAAACACCTCTCTGCTGGCCTACAGCTTGGATGAAACTTCTTGCCAACGTGCCTGCTTGGCTTCTGGCCCATTCAGAAGACAGGAAGAATGGGCTCACCTCTTCCTGCCGTACACTGTGCAAATATGCCACGTTGAAAGCTAGAGAGAAGTAAGACCAGGTTTTAACACCTTACTTCCCATGTCAAGACGTTGTGGTCAAGGAGCCGATGTTTACAGTCTATTGGCCTTACAAAAATCCTCCAAATTTACATCACATGCACAGCAGTTACACCCTTCTCACTGTCAAACTATGATACCCTGACACACTGTACAGAGAGTTGTGCACTCAAGCCCCAAGGTTCTGCAACATCTTATGTTCACGTGAGTGAAAGCCAAGACGTCTGCATGCCCAGTCCCTGTGCACACACAGCTAGCCATGCTAGAAGACAGTCTGAAGCAGACTGGCAGCCTCATCTTTCTCCTTGTGCACTACATGTTATTCATTATTTCAAATGCTGCTTGTTACTCTTCTCGTTCTTTCCAGGAATGACAGGCTCTGTCTAATTTTCTCCTTCTTTGACTTAATCGGAACCAGTACTCAAACAAAACCCACCAAACAAGACAAGCCTACCCATCATATAAAATGCTTCTGTTAGGATTTTGAAAGGGATTCATATTCCCAACAGTAGTGAGCGCAAATCCAGAAAACTAACAGCAAGTAGCAAGGAGTGCAGGTGGTGTATCTTGAGTTTTCTCCAGACTGGACTGTGGCATTTCAGAAAATTTACCTAAATTCCATTTAAGGGTGGAAACACCTGTGTCACACCTTTGTTTGTGATGCACTTTCAGAGTGAACGCTATGAATGAATACAAGATACCAGGCTTTAGTTACCCTGACCTTGCACAGAGACTTGGATGCTCTCACAGCCGGTTCACAGAGCCACCTTAGCCAGCTGTGCCCGGCTTTGAAGGGACGAAAGACAACAGAGAACTGCAGAGGCGTGCACAAAAATGAGACCCAAATAATTATGAAAACGACAGAGCCTTTGTGCAGCTGCAGCTGGAAAGCTGTCACCAGATTTCAAACCTCATATCATAAAGGTGTTAATTTCTGGTGGCCAGAAAAAATGAGGGGCAGAAGCACGGCCGTGCGGTGTGAGCTTTGCTGACATCAGCAGGCAGCAGGATGCAGGGCACAAGGGCTCATTCTGAACCTGAACGCTACCAACCCACGCTGCTCACCTCTGGGTCCAGTGGTGGTACTCGCATCACAGCAGGCAAATCGTGCTTTTAATAGATGCCCGCTATGTATGTTTGTCTTACGTTGCACGCTAAATTTAATACACTATAGTATCACCTTCCATGTGCCGAGCAGATACAGACGTGACCAAGGGAGGTACACTCCCACTGCCAGGGCAGCCGAGCACGGTGCACTGAATCACCATGTCCTGAGCACCTCACTTTGCACATTCGGCACAGGGGCACCATTTTGCATTCATTTTTGCGCTTCTGGTTTGGAACGGGGGGCTCACGGCCGGGGGCGGAGCGGGCCGGCCGTCAGTGAAAGGGCGGCGCTCCCCGAGCGGCCGGAGCGGCGAGCATCCTGCGGGAGCTGCCGGAACGGTGGGAGAGCGCCGGGAGCAAGGATGCGACGCGGGGCGCGCGGCCGACGACCCCGCCCGGAGCTGCCGGGAACGCGGCGCCGCCGCACGGCGTCGGGGAACGGCCGCCCCCGCCCCGCGGCACGTCACCGCAATGGCCGCGCGGGAGGCGCTGCGCAGCGCCGTGGGAGCCCCGCCGGGAGCACGCGGCCCTCCGAACGGCTCCGCCGGACGGGGCCGCCCGGGGGGAGCGCGGGTACGACCCCACCCCCGTCTCCATCCCCGTCTCCGTCCCAGCCCCGCGGGGCCGCTCACTTGTCCCTGATGATGGTCTGCAGCTCCCGGATCTGATCGTTCATGGGCAGCAGCTTCAGCTGCGCTCCGAGCGGCGACGCGCACTCCTCCGCCGCGGGGCTGGGGACCGCCGCCGCCCCGTTGCTGGCGCTGCTGCTGTCCGGGCTGGGGCTGCCGCTGCCGCTGCCCTCGGAGGGCTCGGCGAAACGGATCAGCCGGGAGCAGCCGCCCGCCGGCGCCGCCTGTTCGTCCTGGGGCCGCGGGCCGCCGGCCGCGCCGAGCCGCTGGTTGTGGCACGGCATCGCCTCCATGCGCCGGGGCCCCCTCCCCCGCGCCGACCGTGGCCGCCACGCGCCGCGCCGCGCCGGCCCCGCTGCGCCGCCGCCGAGGGGCGGGGACGGGGGAACGGCCCGCCCACCGCCTCCTCCCGTTGGCTGCCGCCGCCGTCGCTCATGGTGGCGCGGGGCGCTGCCGAGCTGTCCGCGCGGCTGCTGGGGGCGGCGGTGTGGCGGTGGCCGTGGCGGGCGGTTCCGTAATGCCGCGCTGTGGGACGAGGGCCGCGTGGGTTGCGGTTCCTGGAGGAACGTTTCTTAGCGTGTGCTCGGGCCCTTTGCGGCTCTACTTAAAGCGTTGCCCTGGGGCGGCTCGGGCCGCGGCTCAGCCCTGCCCTCGGCAGAGCCCTGCCCTCAGCTCCCGGCTGACCGCGGGCGTGCGGGCTGCAGCGGGGGAACGAACCGCTCGCTGGTTCCGTGCGGGTGCGCTGAGCAAAGCCTAAGTGAGCCTCTGCTGCTCCGTGTGTTCGCACGGGCCTTGCCGGGTTCTAAATATGAAGCGCTGATTGCGCTGTGTCCCGTGCTTTCTTCACCCGTACTTGCTATTGTCCCTGCGTCGGGAACCTTTCGGGTGAGCGGGAAAGCTATGAGAAATTCTGCGCTAAGCTGGTGCAGAAGTCGTGTGGCAGAATGGAAACAGCTTGGGCTCAGTGATGCCCTTCTTAGTGGGGGGAGTGGTGTGCTCGTGTGAGCTCCAGGCAGGGGCTGCTGCTGGTGGAGATGTGGCAGAGCCCGGAGGAGGCACAAACACACACCTCTTGTTTGACTCGAGCACTGATCCTGCAGCAATTGAGGGATGGATATCAGTAATTTTGTAGGCAGGTGTCCGTTAGGAGAAGGGGATTTAAAAAAAATAAATAAATAAAAATAAAAATCAAAGTTTTGGCACATCTTAATTAACTTGTCAGTCTAGTTAACAGATAACCAAACCTGCAGGAACTCTGCAGAGCTGAAACAACAACACTTAACGAGAACTTACTGTGGGATTGCAGCTGACTTGAAAATGTAGCTCAGAGAGAACAGAAGACAAAGCTGATAAGAAGGTGGAAGGATTGCAACAGCCTGCGAAGCCATCTGCTCCAACAAACGTCCGTGTTCGTTCACTTAGTGTACCTATAGATACGTTGCTGTGAGTATTGGCAAAGGTCACTATGAAAATGGAACCTAGATAGCAGACAGAACTTTCAGTGGTGGGGATTGGAGTATTAGTCTCTGTTGGGTTGACTTGGAGCTGACTCAGGGACCCTTACATTTGTTAAAGAAGAGCAGCACTGGAGAGCGAACAGACTGAAAGACGACCTGAGTGCTGGGAAACTGGAACCTGCAGTAGGAACTGGGAGATGAAAAGAGATGATTTAGGGAAGGCTGGACATGCAACTATGGATTTCGCCTGAATATGAATGACCAGTTGTTAGATTTAAATGAACCATTTTCTAGTTTTTTTTTTCCCCTGTGCAAGGCTTCAGAAACGATTCATCCTCTTTTGTCATTTGATATATATATAAACGTGTGTGGGAAATATATGTAATTTTTAGTTCTGTTTTACAGGGCAGAATGAGGGACGGATGTATCTAGCAGCAACCAGCAGCAGCTTTTTGAGAGGCAAAGCCAAAAGAAGGGCAGTATCTCCTGTGCTCTGGTTTGACTCCATTTACCGTTAAGCTGAGATAACTTGCTGCCAAAGTCTCAAGTAGCAGGCCATCCAACCTAGCAAAACACAGAGGCCCTAAACAAAAGGTAGGCCAGAGAGTAAGAAGCATTTTGCAGTATGTTTGGGGGTTATCTATAACAATTTAATGCTTTATTACTTAACTAAGCAGTATCTCTGTTGGGAAACTGCGATCTATGAAGTAGACAAGTCATGGAATGAGGATACAAGTAAAAGCTGCTTGGAAGGATGGGACACTAGTCTGAAAACTTAGTATCATAACTGCAAAGTCTCTGACACCAGCACAGGTGGAGCTCATTCTAGTGCCATAAAACTGAGAGGGCAGCAGGTTTTGCCCTCATGTCACATCATGGCATTGTGGCAGTCTTCCAGCTAACTAAATTCAAGTCTTTACTATGAGAGTGGTGAGGTGCTGGAACAGCTGCCCAGAGAGGTTGTGGATGCCCCATCCCTGGAGGTGTTCAAGGCCAGGTTGGATGGGGCCCTGGGCAGCCTGGGCTGGTATTAAATGGGGAGGTTGGTGGCCCTGCCTGTGGCAGGGGGAGGTTGGAGATTCGTGACCTTGAGGTCCCTTCCAACCCGGGCCATTCTGTGTGATAAATTTCTAACCCACAGACATTAGTCCTTTTCACTGTGCCAGTATTATATCTAAGTTAATATGAATAAACCTGTTGAGACAGAACCTAAGGATAGTTTATTATTTGGAGTTTCATCCTTGTGGAAAGGACCTTGAGTTGCTACCACGATGCATGTGAAATACAGCACCTGTAATAATTAAAGACCAGTTGCATTTTCACTGAGTTTGTTACTGACATCAACAGAAGTGTCATACAAGGGATGAAATACACAAGAAAGTTCACGTGTATGGTTTTTCCTTCAGGCAAGTACTCTCAGCATTGATTTTGATGCTTGCCAATTTGATGCTGCATCTTCTAGGCCAAAATCTCAAGTGCCTGCATGCTGCCACCTGAGAAGACATTTTCTAAGATCGTGCTGTGCCAGCCCTGCCTGATGAATTTCAGAGGTAAGACAGGTGACTGCTTGGCTGGAGTGGTACAATGAAGGATCAGGGCATGTGTTAATGGAAGTCAGAGGTTATTTAATTGGAAGCCTAACTTAATCAGTATGTGTGTCTAGACATTGAAATAGAAACAAGGTCTACCCATATTCTAGGGATTGTGCACTAGGCATAGAATTATTTATAAAAGGACTGTTTTACAGGATTAATAAGATGATATATTAAATTCCATCTTCTTGACATTCATGCAGTCAGGTCAGATTTGGTGTTTTTTTTTTCTTTGACTTTAGGTTAGTTAACTGTCAAGACTCAAATTTCAAACACATGTAAATTGTGCTGTATCCTAGTTACTGTTCTCTGAGTGCTTATTTTTAACCAGGCACCGAAACTTCTAAAATTCAAGCTGTTAGTTAGGTGACACTGCATGGCCAGTAATTAATGTCAGTATATCAGACTTTCACTGTCTGCTTCATATTTAAAGTTAATGCTTCTGGTCCCCCGAGGACAAGACAATATGTGAAATGCAAGGGAAGAAAGATACCGCAGAGATTTAGTCCCTTAAGAAGGCAAGTTCATTTATGCTATGGGCAAAAACAGTGCTTCTAAACATTTTCTCCAGTATTGCCCTCGGTGTCTGAAAGTCAGTTCTCAGCACACTAAGACAAGGTGCACAGTGAAGCCTGAATGTACCTGTTTTCTTCTTGGTGATTGCTATACACAGTCAGTATACTTTTGGCATTTCTATCTTGAGTTTGTGATCCATTTAATACACCTGGTTTGTTTGTAACTGCACAAGGGGACAGCATGAAGTAAAGAATAATAAAAGTATTTTGTATCCATACGTTCCCTGGTAGAGATTCAGAGGAGGAATAGCACTTTTTTTTTTTTTTTTTTTTTAAGAAATGACAAACTGTATGCAGGCTACAGCTGTTAGCATTGCACAACTAATGAAGTTAATCCTTTCTTCTGCTCACCACACAAACGTGATCCTATCGCAGTGTTTTACAGACTCAGTATCTGCAGGAGTTAAGATTTCATTGATTTACTCCTGAACTTAACCATTCTTACTGTAATTTCCTCCCTCCCCCAACATCTTGTTGGAATTTCTCTTGTTATGACTTGCAGTTGTTGCCTCTTGTCCTTTCTCAGTGAACTTGCAGGAAGAATCTGGCACCTTTTCTATAGGTGTGTTTAAAGTAATTGAAGACAGCAATTGCATAATCCCTCAGCCTTTCCTTCCCCACGCTTGGACAAGCCCAGTTCTCAGCCCCGGCGCAGTGCATGCCATCAGCTTGACTCTCACTATAACACTGTGTAAGGAACTTGCAGATACTGTTTCCTTGAACCATATATGAGGAACCCTTCTGTTGCCCACAGGTGGGTCTGTGGTTGCAGGAACTTCTTACCTTAACAACCATCTACAGGACAGCAGTTCTGCAAGGGGAGGGTTACCCTCTGCGAGTTAGGTCTGATTTCATTCCAGTGCACAGAGAGTTAACATCTTTTGTGAGCTATTAGGTACATATAAGAGGAAGTAAAGCACCAGCATTTGTAATCAGTTATTTTGAATGCCATTCGTTCCCAGTGGACATTCCTGAAAGGCAGTTCTTGCCAGCATGTCAACTGGATGCCTTTTCTCTGAAATGCTGGAGTTCCCCCCAGCCTTTGCCAAACAAGCCTTTATGACCTGGAAAGTCTCCAGCATGGGGTGTGCTGGGGTGAGACCTTGGTGTCCCTGCTCTTTCTTGGAAGCTGCAAGAGTTGGAGCATCCTAGTGTTCATCAGGCCAGCATTGCTGGCTGCTGGATAAATGCATGAGTTCATTCTCTCTTCGATCTTTACTAGCAGCTTTCATACAGCATTCCATAGACTCCACAGCCCTATTAAATTCCCTGTGACAATTACAAGAATTTGCCTTCTGGAAAGACTAATTCATGCAAGAGCTTTAATGAGTGTTTTTCCCCCTCCCTGTAGATCTGTGCTTAAAAATCCTCTCTCATGCTGATACAAAAACACAGTTGCAGATTATATCTTTAAAAATACAGTTATGTTAGCGTGCGTCGCAGGACTGAGTCTCTTATCAAGCTGGTAATGAATTCACTGTTTGCTGCTAAATGAATGCTCTGATTATTTTTCAATGCATTGCATTACATACATTTGCAATTCCATTCTTAGTGAGGCTCTGTTGGAAAATGTGCTGATATGAAAAAAATTATTTTCATGTTCTGCTATCATTTAGGAGTAAATGGAGTGCTATCTTCCATTTTTTTGTATAACACTGTAGACTAGCCATCTGCTCTAGTCACTGCTTTCATTACTAACAGGAGAATTTATTTTTAGGTTCACATAGTGTGTAATGCTCGTATATTGATGCTGATCCTCAGTGTATGCTTAAAAAATTAGCTGTTCTTTATTATTTATGAAAAAAACAACTATTCAAGAATAACAGAAGGAAAGCATAAACAAACTATCCTTGTTTGAGGAAAAATCATGGTTTTGCTTCGTAAGCTACTTTACTAGCAGCCTAGTGAAGCTGTTCATGCTTGAGGCATTTACAGCTCAAGGAATCCTCAGAAACATGAGTGAGTCATCAAATTATTCCTCGTTGCTTCTTAGGGAGCTGAAACAATGATCAGCCACCTAATAATAAAGGAACACTGTGCTGCTGATTACAGGTTATTGTATGAGTTATCAGTGTGACCTCAATATTTCACTGAGATGCAAATTTTTAATTACTAATCTAGACTGGGTTGATTTTTCTTTTCTTGCTGGTCTTGAGACGTTGTAATGGGGTGTAATTTTTCAAAAGATATGTTTGTAGCATAGTGTTAGTGCTATCCTGCTCTGTTCAAGTGTTCCGAGCAAGACAAATGGAAGTACTTCAAATCATTAGTCACCAGTAATGAGGGTGCTTGTGGCTCTACTGTGAGAGGTTAAGCAACGTTGTTCAGCGGTTGGCATTCCGGTTAGGATATCAGACAGCGCTGTGGCCCTGTGATATTTGTGGTGCAGATGATACGAAGCGTTTTAAATAATGTGTAGAACAGCTAACAGTATGTTCGTGTAACATTGCAGCTGTCGTAGTGGTAAATCAGTTTTTGTACCTGATTCTTGCTTAGCGTTAAGGTTAACAAAAACAACTTTTTAAAGAAGAAAGCTCAAAAGCCATCTTGTGGTGCAAGCATACTTCTCAAAACACAGTTCATTTATGCTAGTCTTTTAATTGACTGTAAAGCATAATTAAACTGCACCTTAAATGTATACGGAGCTGCTCTCTTCTTAAAGGTAAGGTCTTAGGAGTAGCAGATCACATTTTTTCAAGAAATAAGCCTGAGAATCACTATCTCAAAATCAGAACTGTGTCTTTCAGCACATACTCTACTTGTCAAAACTAATTTTATGTATCCTTGAGTGAAGAGTTCTCTCTCTCTCTCTTTTTTTTTTTCCCCTCACAACCTTGTCCTATTTTCCCATTTTTATTTTCTGCTTTAATTTCTTCCTATTAATTTTCCCTCTTCCCCTCCTTGTGTTCATTACCTTCCAATATGTATGACCGAGTATCACTGCTTTTATATATCTTCTAGCTTGACTTCTGATTTCACTTTGATTGCCACAACTGTAGGGGCACTTTAATTTAACCTAATGCATATCATCATTGGAATTGTCAGTGATACCATATAAAATACAGTGTTGGTCTCCCCTTGGCATACGGATCAGTTAGCATTCAGTGTTGATTCTATGCATCTTAGGGGACCATTTAATAGTTATATAGGAATCACGGGATCATTAAGGTTGAAGAAAGCCCAATAAGTCCATCAGGTCCAACTGCCATCCCCTCCCCACCATGCCCACTGAACCATGTCCCTGAGTGCCATGTCTACTCCAGTAAATAGTCTGCACAAAATCATGCTGTGTTTTTACAGCTGGAAGAAGTAAGTTCTCGTCACAATTAGTGAAGTTCATTCCAGTGCTATAATCATACTATGTGCCTTTAAATAAAATTTAAAACTGTGAATAACAAAACAAATTTCATATATTTTAACTGCTGTGTTATGTGCAGTTTCCTGTACCATCAGCGTGGCTGATTCCAGCATTTGGATTTTAAGTCGTAAGCTTAGCCTCTGTGTTTGTGCATATTCACCATCTTGGTATTTTATATGTAAATCTCAGGATTTCACTACCATGCATATTCCCCTGCAAGTACTTCTCTGCCACAGTGCAAATCTCTGTGAGCATAGCCTTGATGAATTTTTACAGATAGTTTTATTCCAGTTGCATGGCTAAGACATTTCGTGTATGTGTGCCAAGCTGTCAAAGCTGCAAGGATCTAAATGAGGCCAGAGCTGCCACCCTTAGGAAACAGAGAACACAGAGATTTGAGGGCATGATGCTCGAGAGCTGTAATATCTTGCTGCAGTGTAGTTTAGGTTTCTTATTGAAGGACTGGAATGCTTAAGGAATGAGCGGGAGTCCAACGTAACTGGATATTGTGAGGTTTATTTCTGTGAACAAAGAGCAAAACTGTGCCAGTTTGTTTAGGGCAGAACTGGAAGAATGTCAGGCATACTGCTAAGGGTGCATCTTTTTTGCCTGAAAGAATAAAACCTACTCATTATTAGTGCAATAATGAAAGTGCTAGAGCAGTCCAGTTGTAAATGAGTTACACCCTTTGCGGTTTTGCTAATTCTCAATGTGCTGTGATCCCTCAGTGTGCGTGCACCATCTCAACTGTCTCACTGAATGCTAATGAGCTTCTACCGAAAGTAATCACAGAAAGACATCTCTTCCACATCAACACCTATTACCAGCTCCAAAATTGGTTTGTTAAGCTTACTGGGGATATGCCTATAGCTGTGTAGCTGCCTGTAAAAACTGGAAGTCACAGCAGGCTCTGTGAAATAGAGCAGTAAGATGGACTTGAGGACTATCATGTCGTGCCCGTACCAGGGAGATGTCTGAGTATTTACCAAATACATTGCAGCTATCCCTAAGGCAGTGTAAAGACAAGGTAAAAACGAAGGAGCAAACTGCATATGGAAGTCCATATATTAACAACACAGTTCCTATAATTAGAGGCAGGCAGGAAGCAATACATTAAGAACACACTTATATCTAGCAGTGCCTTAGATCAGCTCTGAGATTTTCTCTGCTTCTTCCAGCAATCCAGCTGACAGATGGTGTCATAGCTTTGTGGCTGAGATCCAGAAGTGAAATGCATGTCTTGGGTTTAGCTATCACTAAAGGGAATCTTGAGTTGGAATGTGTGTACCCAAGCTGTCCCCAGCTTTTCATTCAGGCCTTTCTCTTCCAAGAATTTCCTGTGATTGGTAACTTTGGGTTCACAACTCATTTCAGTACTCCTCCTAGGGTTTAGCATTTCTCAACACTGTCTTTAGAAATGCTTTTTTCCTTAGATGGAGTAAGCTGGAGTCATCTTCTGCCTGTATGAAAAATGGGGTTTCTTAATTATTCTCCTGGTACATCAGTAGAAAGAAGTCACAAACCTGCAGTTTACCTATTGGAAATATTTCCTCTATTTTGATGTGTTCTTTACACAGTGAAACTTCTTCCATGTAAGTTGCCAACTCTGTCTTTTATGAAACTACAAGTAAGCATATGATTTATTACTATTTCTTGTTCAGGATTAAAACACAGTCATAATCATACACATCCAGGATGAGTATAAGCTTAAAAGGAATTAGGTTAGGAAGAAATTCTTTACTCAGAGGGTGGTGAAGCCCTGGCACAGGCTGCTCAGAAAAGCCCCATCCCTGGCGGCATCCAAGGCCAGGTTGGATGGGGCTTTGGGCAGCCTGATTTACTGGGTAGCAACCATCCCACAGCAGGGTGCTGGAACTGGATAGGCTGTAAGGTCCCTTCCAACCTAAGCCATTCTGTGGCATCCACTTTGGCGTTGGGGAGTCTGTGATAACAACAGCTGCTTTGCAAGAGCTGGATTAATATACTTGTTGGGAATCATTTGAATCAGCTTTATAGCTTTTGATAAAAGCTTCTGTTTTGTTACAGTTCATTCTTTCATTGTGCAATGCATTTCACAGTTCACATCCATCTGCAAATGTATTTTTTTTTTTTAATCCATTATGGCTACTTTTCCTCTTCCATTCATCTATTTTGAAATAAACAGACTAAATTAATTCAAATGTTTGCCTCTGAAATGCCTTTATTTTTATGGGATATATACTACCTCCACAGAGGGATTTATGTGTTTCTTGCAGGGGAAAACTAAGTACCCACTTACAGTATCTTTTATTAGCCAGATGATGCTTTCAAAGTGTTGAGAAAACATGAGCAAATTAGTCTTCATGCCAACACCCAATATGTCAGGGGTGTCTTCATTTTTATTTATTTTTTATCTTCACTTTGCTGTGAGGGTTACTGAGACATCCCAGATAAAGCACATTACAGCATGTTAGGGTATACCTAAGACCTGGTTTGCTGACTGTACGTGTCATGGAAGGACTGGTGGCCATACTATGGGGTATACCCCTCAGATTTGTGTAATATTAGTTTGCCACACTATTTTAGCATTTAATACTTTAGAATTTTAATATTGGCAACATAATATTTTGTGGGAGTTGGTGTGGAAAATGTCCAGATTAGAGACCTTTTAGGTTTCTATTCACAAGTCTCCTCTGTGATGAGTTGTTACCATTCCTGGGGTTTCTATTTCTTCTACTAAGCTTCTTTTGTCGTTTATTCTGAGCAGAGATTGATTTTTGTCTCACTTATACAAAGAGATCCTCTGCTTCTATAGTTAACTCTGCAGAGAAGCATATATATATATATATTTTTTTTTTCATGGCAAGCTACTTGAAATGGTGTAAAAAAACCAACAAACCTCTCCTGCTATCTCTCTGGGTCTACATCATGAGCTTTGTTATCCTGATTTCTGACCAGTAAGGTGTATGCATGGCCCCTCCTTTCTTCTCTCAGTTGTCCCATCTTGTTTTTTGCCCATCTCATTCCCGTCTAAATACTTCTTTGCCAGATATTTGACTTCCCTGTATTTAATTTGATCCCATTAGATCCAGTACTCCTCCTACCATTGCTCATAATTTCTCACCCTCTCTACACGTTTACAGCAGGGCTATGTATACTCACCCGTTAGTTATCAGTGAACTAAGCTCAATATTTAGCACTTCTGATTGTTTTTTGAAAATGAATCACCACCTCCCCACCAGTCTTCTGATGTGGGTGCTTTTTTCAGCATTAGATGAATGACTTCATTTTGAATATTCATTTAGAAGGCTAAATTCTCACTTGTACTTCATGAAAGGAATGTATGTATTTCTTATGTAATTAGTGCTCGCTTGAGAACTATATTAAAATTATACTAGACAAAAGTTAGTGCTAGCCTGTACTAAAGGGAGTATTAACTGAATGATAAAATGCTCATTTTCCACCTCCAGTGTGTCTCATGGAAAGCATGTAACAGGTTCTATAAATGGCTCAGCGTAAAGGTGTAGGTAACCTGTTATTCTCGTTTCCTTTTACCTGAGAAAAGGCTGTAAAGATACAGTTGTGTGATACTGTGAGGTTCGACAACAGATATGATTTTGCGGATCTCCATTGGAAAGGCAGCAGATCGAGGGCACACTGAGAGGCGGGCGGCAGCCCCGAGCCTGGGATCGATGTGTGCGAGCGCTGCCGCTGGGCGGCGTTGTTCCGGCTGCGCCGAGCCGAAGAATTAGCGGCAGAGAAAAGTCGCCTGTGCCGTTTAAAAGGAATCCTGGTCAGGAGCAAAGCTTCGTATCAAAGCGCGGACAGGAAAAACCCTGCCTCGTTAAAAATCAGCTTAAAGCCAGCCGTCCTGCTCCTCTCCGTCTTTCTGCCTTTCTCCCCCGCAAACGAGCTTACGACTCTCCTTCAGGGCAACAGCTCCGGCGGCTTAGAAGAAATTTGTACGCGACTAAAAACGAAGTTCCAGCTTCCTCGTCAGACGAGATCCGCCACGCGCGCTCGAGCCGAGCGGGAGCGCGCCCCGTCGGCCCCACGCTCCGCCCCACGCTCCGCCGCCGTCCCACAACCCCCCGCGCTCCGCTGCCAAGATGGTGCTGCTGCTGCGGGCGGCTTCCTACCCGCGCCGGGTGCTCCTCGCCATCGCTCTGCTGCGGCCTCCGGCGGCCGCCGCCTGCGCGCACGGCTGGTTCCCGGGGAGCGGGCGGCGGCGGGGCCCGGGCAGCGGCACGGTGCGTGGGGCAGGGTCGGGCGGGCGGGAAGGGAGGGGAAGGGAAGGACGGAAGGCTTTGGGCGCAGAGGACGCTGCGCCGGAGCTGCCGTCGGGGGTCGGGTCCTGCTGTCCTGTGCACCGCGTCCGCTCGCTGGCCGAGCGTTCGAAATCGGTGTGTGCGAGCGGCGGCTGGTTGCCTTGTGTCCTCGTGAGCTCAGGGGTGCCGTTAGGCTCTGTCTTCTGGGCCTTCGGTACCTGGCTGCGCCGCGCGGCCCGGGCTGCACCTCGAGCAGCCGTGAGCCTTGTGTGAGGGCAGCGCGCCGCGGAACTTCGTGCTGTGCTGACCTGACCCTGGGGCTGGCCTGAGCCTTCCAGGCTGGGTGCTACTGCGGGCTGGTGGCCGGCACGGGATTCTAGAAGTGAAACCTGGCCCTAGAGGGGCTGGGTTTTTGCCTGTGAGTTGTGGTAATGGAAGGCAAAACTTCTGCCGCTGCTGAGCTCCGAAGATGGTTAGAGCTTTGTGGCAGGTAAAATCTGATGCCTAGTGCTGTACTGAGCTTTCTTACGTTGCTTGCCTCCTGTGAATGTGGCTGGCCTCTGGTTCTTTGCAGCAAGCTTTGTTAAGGGTCAGCGTTATGCGACAGGCTGTGGGGCTGTGCTGGGTGCACTGTGCTGTGTCAGACAGCAGCACGCTGCCCTGCTTCCCAGCCCGTGCAGTTCCTTGTTGTCAAAGAGCCCCGTGTTGGAAGGGCTCCTTCCAGCTGGCTTTCTAAAGCACGTGGCTTATGGCCTTTCCTCAGCAGTTCTTCAGCTTGCTTGCTCAGGAATATTTGCTGTTCCACTACGAAGGTTCTTTTCGTAGGGAAGTTGCTGGTAGTGTTAAATTGGGAGGGTAAGGGTTTGCTTTCAACTCTGACATCGGTTTTGTGGTCTGCTACCTTCTAGTTTCAGCATTTAAACATGGGACTAAAAGACCTGCTTTAAGAGAACAGTTTCATAGTTAACTGCTCCTTTGCAAATGGTTGAATACACATTCAGTCTAGGTTTGCTTGCTTTTCTGTATTTTGGAGCAGTCAGCTCTTTGTTATTCCCTTTTTTCCTTTCTTATCCCCATCCGTTTCTCAGTGTTTGGGCAGTAATTTTGTTCCCACACTTCTAGTAGTTTAACTTTTTAAAAGTAAAGCACGCTCTAGTCTGCTACCTGCTTAATTCTGCACAGGGATTAAGTTAAATGCAAGCATCAGATCAGTTTCTGTAGTCTAAACAGTTTCCATCCTTAAAATCAGTATTAAAAATGTGCTAGTACCAGAGCACAATCCATCTTCTCTAATTTCGAAGGGGCATGCAACAGGTTTGACAGTATTCTTGCATTGAGGGTTGCCACAGCTGTCTTTGTATGTTATAAGCTTCATGCTGAAGACGAGCACTTGTAACTAAGGTACAAATTGGAATTCTTTCTGTCAGCATGTTCCAGTCAATGATTTTGATTGCACGTAAAGAATTGAGTACATATCTCAAATTGAATGAGGCCGGCTTTCAATAATTCATATGTGTTTTTCAATGTGAGTGAAGGAAGTGCATCTCAGAGATCAAATGAATTAACTTTCCATAAATTCTCAGATAGCTATTAGTTCTGCTGGATAATAACCTTAAGCCTTTTATCCTTCTTCCAAGAGCACTGCTGTTTATGACGAACTTCTTAGTGTCCCCTTGATTTATTGCCTCTGACAGGCAGAGTTCTGTTACAGATGGCAATCAACTTAATATTACTTAGAAGAAGAGATGAGCAGGACTGAGCTAGTAAGTTTGGGAGGCTTTTAGTATTGAAACCTGTATAAGATGAGAAGCTGAAGCTGATGCACACCAAGTGTTTTCCTATGTATGTTAATATCTTGGTATTGTCCAGTATTCAAAGGAATTTCGAATGTCACAGCAAGCAAACAGCAACGTAAGCATTGTGATGTGTATAATTGCTTATTTTAATCCTTTGAATATTTTAGTTTTCATGTGAAATGTGAGTTGTGCACGTACCATATTCATATGGTGTATACAGTTTTAGCATGTATGAGAGCTCTTCTGTGACATTTATTGCTCTCTTGTAGGTATCAAGTATGGGTTAGCTCTTGCACTAGCTTGTTGAGTGTAAGGGCAGTAATTGTGACGTAAAAGCTTATGACCCGACCTGTTAATATTCAAATGTAGCAGACTTATTTGGATAATCCACACCCTTCTTTCCTCCCTCTTGTGTTTCAGCAGTTTGATCTGCCTTGCTTTTCTGAGTGACAGGATGTGTAACCTTTGTATCCTGGAGAGGAAAACAGCTGAGCTGGAGCTGAGCTGGATGGAGTCGGCAAAGCTGATGTCATAAATATTGTGGAACTGTACAGATGTTGTCTATACTGTGGAACTCTGACCAGAATCAATTTGCTGTTGAGATAAATTTGTGTATCCATAAATGTAGTTCCTTCTTGTCATCCTCCAGTGGTTCAAGGTGTCAGACCTCCTTTTCTGAATGTCAGACCTCTGCTGAGTACTGCCCTGATGGGCTTTGAAAAGTGAAGGGACATGACTATTATGCTTTCTAGGAAACTTGTTGTTTTCCTTGCTTTTGTAATAAGGTTTGCCCTGCATCGAAAATAAAAGCTTAAATGGGGGAAAAATAACATTGAGCTGAAAAGATGCAACAGCTTATAAGTAAGGATAACTATTTTACTGTGAATCTGCTGAAGTCAAGGCATATACTGAGGAGTTTCTTTCAGTGATAACTTCAGCAGCTGTAAAAAGCATGACTTGGGAAGCTGTTGTAAAGTGGAACAGCAGAAAGTAGAAGGGACTTTATTTTTTTTTCTTGTGTTATCTTGGCCTCCCAGCCTGCTGTGTGGCCTGTGATAGTGCATGCTTGTGCATGAGTTAATGGCATCCCTTGCTTTGAAAGCAGTTGTAAGGAGTTGCAGGTTAAAGTTACTTATTTACCTGAAGCCTGATCTTGTGAAGTTATACTGATGTTTATCATCTTGACATCATTTCACGTCTGTTGACATCTGTTTAAAATCTGTTGTTACTTAATGCTCTCAGTTTCATTTGTTGTGGATGTGTGTGCAGAGCAGCCCTACGGTGTTAGATATGTCTCCAGTTAAGTTTATGTTGCCCATACTTATAACAGTTCAGTTTATATTTGTAAAGGTAATGATTCTGCCTATCAGAATACTTTTGTCTTTTCTTGTTTTCCTCTGCTATTCATCTCTTCCTTTCTTGCTGTGTGTCACTCTTCACACTGGGATGTGAGTACTGCACAGGTTTTTGAGTCCTACCTTCACTTTTCTGTTACAGTTAGCTTAAAAAAGAAAACAAACCAATTCCTGTTAGGCTAGTGCAGTTATGTGCTCCACAGAGAAGCTCCTAAGTGTGGGTTTAACCTTGTGCTGGTATGTCTAATCCCATTGCTTCTTTGCATTGATAGTATTTAAACTACCACCAACAGTCATAACACTTCAGCAATATGACTTTTATGTGCAATCAGTGCTAGGCATCTGTTTCATCCTCTAGAGTATACAGAATCATATCCACAAACACATTAAGGGAACTTAATGGTGCAGAGTTAGAAAGCGCCAGAATTGAGGTACCCCACGTAGTTCCCTGACTTCTGAAATCGTCAGGACTTGTTTGTGCTGGATGAAGTTCTGAGATGCTACTTTTACCTGCAGTGATAAGGGCCAAGTTTCCTTTGCAGTCTCAGCTTATTGGGAAGGAGTTGTAATGAGGGACAGAGGAGTGCTAAGTCTGCTTAAGGGGTGTGTGGAGAGTAACAGTGTAAGCTTCAGCCCTGCTCTGGTTCTGTTAATGCTGTGGTGGCTGGAAGGCTTTCCGCTGGACCAAGTTGCTCACCTTGTCAGTGTTCAGTTCTTCATTTCGTTGCTGAAGTCTTGGTTTTTAATAAGAGCTTGAGAGAAGAGGGGAACTTGCAATCTTGCAGGCACGTGTTTCCCCACTTATCTTGTGCAAATCGTATGTCCTTGTCACTGTCTTCATCTCTTAACCCTGTAGCAGTTCATAGTCCCAGTCAACTGAAGACTGCCTAGTGCAGTAATTGAGGTAGATCTGTTGGTGTTTCAGCAGAACTTATTTCTGTGATGTTTCTCCTGTACTTCCGTCAAAAGAAAACTTGTGGATTTGCCACAGGATGTAAATCATTAGTAAAATGTTTTTGTGGTACCTTAGTACGTTCTCCAAGAACAGTACTTAGCTTCTTTCCAGTAACTGTTGGGGCGTCAGTTGTCTGTTCCCATGTGCTAGGAATATACGACAACAGAAATGCATTCTTATTATCAAGTTTGATAATGCTTAAGATTAATACATTCTTTTTCTTGAAAAGCCAAGCAGGAGAGAATGATAGTGCTCAGGAGAGGTTCCAGCTGTGGTGTCTTAAGAAAAGCCAAAGCATAGCAGTGAGCAGTTGGTTCATCAGCCCCTACCCTTCTCTATGGGTGGTATTTCAGCAGTCCTTTATCTGCATCACTTGCTTAAAGAAGTATAAATGCTGGCATAAAGACACCAAGGACGTCAGTATGCTGTCTGTCTGCATACTGTAACTGCCTTTGCTGAATTAGAGAATGCTGCTGCTTTTGTATTGGTTGCATGGCTTCATTTGGTGTTAGGTCCTAGGTTGCTGTCAGGTGCCGCAGTGGTGGTTGCTGCAAGGAGTGTTTAATCCTCCTCTTGCGTGCTGGTGGGAGCCTTATCTGAAATAACAGCGCCTTTGTGGCAATTACATTAATTTGCAGTAACTTGGGACATGGTGAGGTCTCTCAAATCCCTTGTCTCCTCCCATTACGTTTTCTGTTTATGAAGCTGTCACTGTTCATATGGAGAGCGTGTTTGTTTAGATGGAATCTACTGTGTTGACAGCAAGTGACAAGGTTATCTACAATGAACTGCCTTACAGATGAATCTCCTTAATTCAGCTCTGGTCTGGGAAGCATCAGGGCAGTTCGCTCAGGCCAATGAACTCTGATAAGTGGACAGTTCTGATGTTTGCTCTTCCTGCGTGTGTTGCTGTAGAATGGAGGTGCTGGAAATAAGTGTGTCCTGTGTGGTGACATTTGTCCTTTTCCTCTAGGTGATGAGCAGTTTTTGCTATTTATTTGTGTGTGTGTGTGTATTTTTATATGCGAGGTATGTTGTTAGAACAGAGCAGTAAAACATTTAATACTGTGTCAGGGATGTTGTGGAATCTTCATTGCTAACTGAGAGGTACTTGTTTTCCCTGTTGGGAAGCACTGTCAGTTAATCTGTCTGGGGAAAATAAATGGTCCTTAGAATCTTCTATGGAAAATTAGTTGCTCTCAGTGTGGCATGTAAAGCATGCTGCAGTCGGTGCCTAGCAGTATGCCCATGAGATGCACTGACAAGTTTGTGGATGGTGACTACCTTGTGTTCTGCCTGCCTGAAACCTGCCATCAGCCAGGCTGTGATTTCTAGCAGTCCTAATGCATCCCAGGGAAGAGCTGTAGGCTGTGATTGGCCTTGTGGTGTCAGCTGAGCTGAGGGGGATTGGAAGTGGCAGAACCTATAAGCATAACAATTTGTTGTGTAAAATAGAACAAAAGAATATTTTAAGAAGTCAGAAGACAACCTGGGAGAAGATTTAAAATGAGAGGAGAGGGAAAACTTGAGGACTTTCGCGATACAAAACCTGATAGGGCTGAGTATTAAGAGAAGGAAAAATTTAATTGTCATTTAGAGTTCTTGATGGTTGCATGTAATCTATTTTATAGCAGTTCCCCACCAGTTTTCATTCTCTTTTCCTGTGGCCAGTTGTCAAAAAAAGAAAGCCATCTGCCTCGTTACCATGTTCTGCTTGTTTACTTAAACCAGATGAACATTATCTGAATGTGAAGTGCATGTTCTGCTTTGCTCTGTTACATTTTTTTATTCTCTTTTTTATTCTGTAGATTCCACCAATCCGCAAACGAAGATCATGGCAGACTCTGATGGGAGGTCATTCAAGGCCATTATTGGAGATATCAGATGTAGGTAGAAATTGCTCTTCTTCCTACTCATGGGGAGGAAGAAATCCTTAGAGAGTCTTTCCGTATTCTCCCTTCTCCCCAGCCCTTACAATTTGGAAGTACAGCAAGTTAAATGAAAGTTACGTTTCCACCTCATGAAAAGAAGTCATCTTGAAGTTTCAGACTTCTGCACTTCTCTCACAGCCTTTTTGAATCCCTAAAAGCAAACCAAAACACAGCACATTATAAAGAAGAATTGTTATCAATTCACAAATTTTATGTTTTTACTTCAATTCATGCTGCTAGGCATAGAAAATAGCAATGCCTAGAAAGCTGTGAGTTTTCCATGAGTACGTGGGGCTTTATTACTTCAAATTCCTGCTTAGATTGTGAAGTATCAAGGAACTTTACAAATTTATGCTCAACGTTGTGAACAACAGGGTGTCAGGCTCTTATTCTTGTGAAATCTGCTTGCTTTAGTGCTGATGTAAGCTTAAGGAAGATTCATTTTTTAATGGGTTCATGGAATAATGAAGCAGTGTACTTGGCTTGAATGAAGTTAAAATGTATCTGTGTTTTATATTCTATTATGAAAAAACAACCGCAAAACAATGCTCATAGAACAGAGTTAAGCTAAAATCTGCTGAGTATTTTGACTGTGTCAAATAAGCTTTGAAGTATTCTTTAAAATATGAAAAATGTGGAACTTTGCTTTGGGGAGCTCCAAGCTCTGGTGTCACACTGTGTCTATACAGTGAGATTCCTAAAGAGTTTGTCAATAACTTGTGCTGAAAGGAAGTTGGAAACACCTTGCACACCTTCTGAACAAAATGCAGCCTCTTTAATAAGCTTTAGCATCTATTTTTTTGTGGCAAGCCCATTGTAATTGGAGTCATAGCAAAGTTGTTATTCTCTATAGTGCATCTGCTTGGATTTCTAACTTCTGAGTTTTTATCTGTATTTATTTATCAAGTTGTCTTACTCATGTGATAGGAGAAGGGAGCATTGGTTTTTATTAAGCAGGTTTATAGTGCAGCTGCATGTATACACGCTGTACCAAATTGCAGCTGGAGCTGTGGACCTTGTACGCTTTCATCTGTCATACGGTACCAGTGAGCCATTCTCAGCCTGATAGGAAAGAAGTGGGAAGTGAGTTTTGACCCCTCAGCAGAGTTGTTATTGTTGTACATGAAAAGAAGATTATTGCTTAACTATGTCCCACTTTATTTATTAACATGTTCAGTTACATTTATCTTCCAAAACTTTAACTTCTTTTCAGTGTTCTTTGTTCTACTTCTTAGTTGTAGGTGTCATTTTTACATAAATGTTCAAGACTGTTTTCTTTACCTTCTGGCTAATTGGAACGTTTCCTTTGCTATACAGCTAGATTTATAGTTCTCTTATTGTTTCCTAAAGTAAGGCAAGGCTTTTGAGGTAGGATCTTTTATTAATGTAAGCTGAGTCAGTTGGAGGGTAAGGGGAGAAAAACAGACTTATGGTTGTTCTTTCTGTTGGCTTTTAAGTGCATGTTTCCCGAGGTTCTTGCAAATTAACTTCTCTTTTTCACACAGATTTCTCCAAGCTTGCAACTGATAGAAAAGAGAATGTGTTGGCATGGACATGCAGGTGGAGGGCTTCACACAGATCCAAAGGAAGGGGTAAAAATTGCTTCATTATTGTGTTTTTTTTTCTTAAAAACGCTGTAGACTTCAAATAGCAAATCATTGGCACTGTTGATAGGTGTTTGAATGCTGTAGAACAGTAGATTCTATTTACTTCTTAATCTAAGAGCTACATTAACACAGTTATCACAGAATCACCTGGGTTGGAAGGGACCTCAAGGATCATGTAGTTCCAACCCCCCTGCCTAGCAGGGCCACCAAACACACACATTCAGATCAGGTTGCCCAGGACCCCGTCCAACCTGGCCTTGAACACGTCCAAGGACGGGGCATCCACAACCTCCCTGGGCAGCCCGTTCCAGGGCCTAACCACTCTCCTTGTAAAGAACTTCCCCCTAACATCCAACCTAAATCTTCCCTCCTTCAACTTGAATCCATTTCCCCTAGTCCTGCTGTTGTCAGCCCTTTTGAAGAGTTTACTCCCCTCGTGGGTGTAGGTTCCCTTCAGGTATTGATAGGCTGCAATGAGGTCACCCCGCAGCCTTCTCTTCTCCAGGCTGAACAAGCCCAACTCCCTCAGCCTGTCCTCATAGGGGAGGTGCTCCAGCCCCCTGATCATCTTAGTTGCCCTCCTCTGGACCCTTTCCAAAATCTCAATGTCTTTCTTGTACTGAGGGCTCCACACCTGGACACAGAACTCCAGATGGGGCCTCACAAGAGCCGAGTAGAGAGGGACAATCACCTCCCTGTCCCTGCTGACCACCCCTCTCCTGATGGAGCCCAGGATCCCATTTGCCTTTCGAGCTGCCAGAGCGCACTGCTGGCTCATGTTCAGTCTCTCGTCCATCAGGACCCCCAGGTCCTTCTCGGCCGAGCTGCTCTCAAGGACCACTCCTCCCAGCCTGTACGGGTGCCTGGGGTTCTTCCGGCCCAAATGCAAAACCTTGCACTTTGCCGTGTTGAACCTCATTAGGTTCACCTGAGCCCAGCCCTCCAGCCTGTCGAGGTCCCTCTGAATGGCATCCCTTCCTTCCACCATATCAACCGCACCACTCAGCTTGGTGTCGTCAGCAAACTTGCTGAAGGTGCACTCAATTCCCTCATCGATGTCATTAATAAAGATGTTGAAGAGCATTATCATGAATGTTTGGCAGAGTTCTTTAGTTTCTTTAAAATTCGATGCTGGTGTTGCATTCCTTCGTAACTTCTCTGCAGTAGGTTAATTTTTTTTTTCATACCAAGCATGTTCTGTTGTAGCTTAATGTGGTCTGGTGTTCTTTGCAAATGATCTATCCCTGTGATTTGACATTAGCTTGTGGATACAAGTTTGTGCATCAGCTGGTGAAACTGCGCTTAAAGCAGGAGGAAAAAAACTA
Organism: Centrocercus urophasianus; assembly: GCF_019232065.1. Lineage (NCBI taxonomy): Eukaryota > Metazoa > Chordata > Aves > Galliformes > Phasianidae > Centrocercus > Centrocercus urophasianus. The sequence goes on along the minus strand of NW_024884800.1, from coordinate 12,332,881 downwards.
AATTGTGCATGTGTTTCGACTTTGATTTAATGTTGATGCATCTGGTGTGCTTTGACTACATTTATAATTGGGAAGCACATATGTTAAAGTAATGGTAGGTATGTAAGGAGAGGCAGTGTCTTCATTAACACGAATGGCTGCAGTTAGAAAATGAGGTAGGCTTTTGGTTAAAGCAATGCAATGTAAACTTGGCCTTTTTGAAATTACAACATCAAAGAGCTTGAGTTACATAACTTTTGTCTTTGCATTTGCTCTGCATCTGATGCTGTGTATGTTTGCAGAACGGTGCTGTGCAGTGGTTTATAACACCCTCTGATGGGATCTTCTTGAGGCCAGCCAAGGCTGTGGTGATGACAATGTTGTTTCAGTGCAGATCCTGGGTGTTTCAGGGCTGGTTTGCTCACGCTTATCTGTTCTAACGGTTTGCTCCCCACAGCCTGGCAGCTCTGGCAGTCCATTTTCCTGTAGCTGTAAAGGAATGGATCATCTTAAATTTTGGTCTAAAAGTTACCCCTTCATTTAATCTCGACCTGTTTGTGCTGCAAGCAGAAGTCAGGAGGCAATTTGCTAACTTTTATTGCTCCTGCAATAAGAGGGAGTTTCATAACCTAAAATTATAACCAGTTTGTTTTAGCAAGCATCTGTGATCACTTCTGAACAAAGCTTGGGGGATGCAGAAGAGTCAGACATTTTCAGTTGGTAGCATTACAGGTGCTGCATGTAGCATGAACTTCAGACTAGTTTTACAACCCTACTTGCAACATGTACAGGCTCTTTTGACACATTTCCTAGGAAAAATATACTTTAAAGCTAGGAAGCTATTTATCTCCCTAATTATCCTAATTGTATATGTTCTTGAATATGATTATTATGGATTGCACTTTTCCTTTAAGTGGAAGGGAGCATTACGTTCCCTGTTGCGTACTCTAGTTCTCATATGTTTGTTGAGCTTAGTTGTTATTTTTTCCTACTCACATTTTTATTTCTCTGGTTACGTTGATCAGCTGAATATTGTCTGTTCACTGTCAAGACCTCTTTTCTTTTCTTTTTTTTTTTTTTTCTTTTACATGTCCATGTAAAACATTTTTAATGTACACTTAAAACAAACTTGCCTTCGTATGGTGCAGTTGCAAATCACATACCCAGCGTCACAACTGACCTGTCTTCAGGATTGCTGCAAGGCTCTGTTTTTGTTCTATTTAAAAAGCTGCTCCCCAAAATGCAGGTCTTTTTCAACTGAACCACCTGTCTGGAGAGGAAAAATAAAGAGTGGCCATGGATGCAAAAACTGAGAGGTTCTCAGCAAAAATGTAGGAAATCTGATGTGGCAGTGTAGTTCTTCCATGCATGTTCGGGTGCATAAAAGATCTGGTACTCCAATTACAATGAGAAATCTTTCCCCCTAGAATTAAACTTCTAGAAAAACTGGAGATAATGCACACCAGCAGTATTAAATCTGTATCTCTTCCAGCTTGCTTATTTTTGACAGATGAGCTTGTTTGTTCCAGAAACTGATTTGGGGACTGATGTTTTAAATTCCCCCTCCTTTACCAGCTACAGGGAATAAAGAGCTAAATGCTGGGGATGAACAAAAAAGTGTGTGTGAAGGGCAGTAGGTGTTACCTTCATCTCACAAATAACTGGAAGATTGCACATCTGTTTTGTTATAAAGTAAATTTTGCTTGCAACATTAGCCAATGTGCAGAAGACTGAAAACAGTAACATTATTTTACTATTTTCAGTCTTTTTGGTGTGTGTGTTAGATTTCTGTCAGCAGAACAGGCAGCAATAAAAGCTGTGATGTCTGACTTGTTGCTAAGCAGTTATATATTACTTTCTTATGGAAACATTGCTAGTCATGTTAGAGTGCAGATAATTAACCTGCCCCTACCTCCATTTCACTCGGTTGCTATTTGGTTTGCTAGTCACTGCTTGCCCTCTGCGGCAGGACAGACAGTAGGAAGACAGAAGACAAAGTACTTTTTTTCCCCCAAAGCTTGTTTGACTTATATTTAAGTTGTTATGGCAGCTTGAAAAGAAATCTTACCTCACTTTGCTGTTTTGCTTGATAGGTGTCTGTACTGTCAGGTAGTGAGCTAGTGTGAGGTAGCTCAGCTGAGAAATAGTGCTGCTGCTTCACTCAAAGCACATTGCTTACCACGAACTGAAGCAATCTTTTTTTTTTCTTAAGAAGTCATGATCTCATGTTCTCAGTCGTGCTTTTTCTCATGCTACTGAATTTGCAGAGTTGTCTGGCTCCTTTCTGAGCTGAAACACAGCAACAAACACTGAATAGTTTTCTGCCAGTTGCATAACTGAATAGTTTCATTGAGGTGTTTCGTGGCCTCCAAAGGTGGTTTGAGAAATGGACTGGGACTGTAGAGTTCAGTGTTGCAAAGAGATGGAAAAGCAAAGGAGGGATCAAGCAATCAAGTTCATGGCTTGTGGAGTTGTCTCATGCAGATGTGAGACAGCTTGTGCTGGTACAATGCAGATGGTGGTACAGCTTCCTGAGTGAGTACACAGAGAGCCAGAACTGTTTTTTTTTTTTGTTTTTTTTTTTCCATTGTCAGCAATGACAGCTTAAATGCAAGTCAAGCTACCACTTGTCCATCATGCTTCTGATGGATCTTCCTCCTAGCATAAACTTCATACATGAAGTCACAGGGCCAGCCCACTGAATGCTTTGCAGTACTCCGTAGTCTTGGAGATTATGAACAGAAATTATTATATATATTTTCAGGTGTTCTAGAAGGTGTAGAATCTGGAATAGTCAGGGACAGAAAGAGAGGCAGTATTTATTCCTTCACAAATAAGTCTTTAAGTATTTTGTAGTATTTAAAAAACAGGCTGCAGCTGCTTTTTTAAAGGCTTTTCTTTGCTACCTGCTGTATTGTACATCTAATACTTTTCCTTCTGTCACTTCCATTTCTCTAGGAATAAGCCTTGGAAGAAAATATAAAATGTTACTGCCACTTAGAAGGTTAAAGTAAACATCTTTTTCTTAGCAGTTATATGGCACAGAAAACCTAAAAGGAACTTGAGTCCATTAAGCAGATTGCTCATTTTAATTCTTAATGTTGTCACTTGCATAGTTCAATTTTCAACTTACGTTTCTGTACAGGAGTAACATTTATTTCATGGTAAACTTTGATGTAGTGCGTGTGTGTTTTGCCTCTCCTTTGATATTTCTTCTTGTCCCTTTGCAAGGCCTTTGGCAACTGACTCACTGGCTTCTGACTTCTGTCGCGGTTCAGAGCCATGAAAAAGCTGAAATGGGTTCCTTGTCTGCAGCCAATGTACTTCTTTCATTTAATAGCTTTTCTGTACATAGTCTGAGTATCCTATAGCAGCAAATAATGAGAACTGCACTGGTTGTGCGAGCATCTTCTGTATTAATGGGATACCACTTTTTTTTTTTACCTTCCTTTTTAATCTGTAAGAGCTGATCAAAGATATTTTCCGAATGTTTGAAATGCTATTTATGCATATGCTTAGCTCAAATTGAAAGATTCATGTATGTGCTGTAGCTGATACCTCCATGTCCTCAGCGGGTAGGACAAAGCAGAAATAATTCTGCATCCTCAGTTCCCTTATAAGTCTTTGATTATATCAATTTTTTTAAAGTCATTTGAAATGTGCTTACGCTTTGTAATGCTCAAATATATTTGCAGTTGTTGACAATATACAATATTTCTCCTGATGGTTGTCTTTGAAGTCAGTGACTACGAACACTGGGATGAACTTCCCCAAGCTTTTAAAAGCTTGCACTTACAGGATTGGCTTCACTGCTTGTCTTCTTAACAGAACTCCTTTCTCACTCATTCACGCTAAACCTTAACAGAGGATTTTTATTCTAATTAGCTCTGTTCTCAAAATTGAGGTCCTAACATGTGAGACACATGAACTAGTGAGGGAAGTGTTAAATCACTTTGTAAAATTCCCCTTTCTGTGGGCTACTGTAGTGAAAAACCACCGTAAAGTATGGACTGACTTTTTCTTCTTCCTCTTCAGTTCCAAAATATTGCCTGAAATAGAGAGATTAGCTGCTACTTGCTGCCCTCCCTTCAGCTTTAGATAACCTTTGTGCCTTTGACATTGACTCTAGGGTATCCAACACAAAGAATGAGGTTTTGCCACTTGCGTGTGCACTGCATGCGCTTTTGTTCTGGCTTGGCTTTGTTTCAGCTGTGGAGTTTGGTGGGATATCTTTGGATGTCTTTCTCTGGATGTCTTTCTCTGTTCCATTTTTGTTTTACGTGCACTCTTGAGAACACATTAATTAAGAACAATTAATCTGTTTTATTGGTGTCATGTATATAAACCTAAAAACTTACAGCTCAAAGTATTAATAGGTGGTCCTGATAGCAAACGTTGTGGACGGTGTCCCTATCAAATAAAGTACCAGTTATCCAAATCTACACAATTAATTCTTAATTACACTGTTACTTTGCTGCGTGAGTCTCTTTATAACGTGATGCCTTTGTTTGCTCTTTTCAATAGCTGAAAGAGATAGATGCCAAGAAGATTGTCAGAGCGATGCTGTCTTATGTGTGGCCCAAAGACAGACCAGACCTGCGAGCCAGAGTAGCCATATCTTTGGGGTTTTTAGCAAGTGCAAAGGTAAGAACAAGTGTTTCACTGTATTATGATACTCAAGCTCTTGCTGCAATGAAGTCAACGTTTATTAGCTGTTAGAAGGAAACAGGAGTGCAAAACCTTTCCACAGATTAGTGAAAGATATAATTTAAATTTAGTGGAAACCTTGTGGGAATAAATCGGAAGGGGAAATGTGAGTTTGTGCAAAAAGTGTTTTGGAAAAAACAACCATCAAAGCATTTAGTTAAGATATTGAAATAAAGTTTGTAAGCATCATTGAGACATATGGCTCAACCGACTTCCTTCTAAATAGGGCAGTTTTTACCAAACACGAAGCTAATATTAGCAACTTGATGGGATAAGCTGAAGTAGGTGCTGCTTAGCAATGAGTTTCAGCACTCGAGTTAGTCTTGCTGTATTTCCTTATCAGTGTTCAGCAACGTTGCTGTGTTGTGGAAAGAGCAAAGAAACAAACTTGAGTTATGTAGGTGATAAAAGAGTACTTGGAAAAGAAATGTGCTCATTTATTTGAACTGAAAAGGAAAGGCCAATCTTTTGGTGTACAGTACTTTCTGGTAGAAGCAATCTATCAGGTGGTAGCTGGTACTGTCTCCAAGAGATATTTTGGTTTGTGCTGCTGTTCAGGAAGTTGCTGATAATGCAGGTGATGACTTGCAGAATATGGCGTGTTTGTACAAGCAAACTTCCATCCTTTCTGTATAAAATACTGCTTTTGTGTATACTCAAAAGTATCTGGGAAGCTGTCTGGTCCAAATGAACGTGCTGAGAGTGTTTTGCTTTAATATACCATGTCATTGCCCTCACAGTAATGTTCTACTGATTATAAATTGTTGGTTTATGAAGCTTGTGTGTGATCTACTTTCAGTACACCCATCTACAGATGCTTGAGTTTCTTTTTAAAGCCTCTTATTGGTATTACAGATAGTAATCTGAAGACAATATTGAAAGAAGTTTAAAGTACTTTTTCTGTACTTTTTCTCATTTGCTTGAAGGCTGCCATGGAGTTCTTCCCCCTATTGCTTAATGAATGCTGTTTTTCTTGTGTGGTCTGAGCCATTAGTGATGTTGCTTAAAACTTTTTTCACTACAAGTAACGTCCATTGTAGCAGCAGTAGCATTTATTCTCAATCAATGGAGATCTCCAGGTAGGTTCCTGGTACCTAGTAGATAGCCCCTCAAGGTTTTCTGTTTCCTTAGGCTTGGAAATAATTGTTCTTTGGGGTTTATTACAGTAGTGCTTCCTCACTGGAGAGGTTAGTTAGGCATTTTGGCTTTTTTGATTCCTAGTTAGGCATGCCATGTCATATTGGGCTTGAATTGCAGCTGGTCAGAGTGCAAATGAGATGTTTGGTTTGAAACTGAAATCTGCTGCAAGAGACAAGTCTTCCCCAGTACCCTGTCAGAAAATCAAGCATTGAATAATTGCTCTTTAGGGAAGTAAATGGATGTTGGAATGTGCTAACTGTTCTTTTAAATTTCCTACTTCTAATTTAGCCTGGAAGCACTGATGTTCAATACAGCTTCCTGAAGGGAGAGAGCAGAAAAGCTGTTGAGCTTTCCTCAGGTTTTAGGAGGTGACTGTTAGAAGTGTTTTGTCAGAATGTTTGTTATGGCAAAGAAGAACTTCGTTTAGGAAACACACAATAAGTAAGCTCTCAACAGATGTGTGTTATATCTCTGGGGTAAAAGTTTTTGTGGAAATCTTCTAGCTGTGCTTTTCTGTAATTGCAAAGCTTTATTAGAGCTCAAAAATAATTTCAATTGAACACATCATCCCTCATCACCTGCACTATATCTCCTTTTACTTTGTGGGGTAAATTTTCTTGAATTGCTTCATATTTTAAATGTGCTCACGTGCACACAGTAATTGTGGCATAACTGACATGCAGTAGATTTGCAGAGCTATAGAAAGTGTAGTATCTCTGAGCCCAGAACATTGCTTTTCTTCCATGGTGAGCTAAAGGTCACTTGGTCCTACAGAAAATTAAACACAAATCAGCTTACCTGTAAATTACATGGACCATATAAAAACCTGTGCGATTTCCTCATTATTTGATCTGGGACCCTTTGTTCAGATTGCTTGTGGGGTTAATTACAAAGTACTTAATAGACCACACAAGCAGTTAGTTAAAGTTTCGCTGCTATTCAGTTGTCAGTGCAAGAATGCCAGTGTGTCTTTCTCCTTGCTGCAGTCCTGGCCTGCTTTCTTTGTTTGCTATGAACTTGTCTGCATCTGAAGGATTTCCATCCTTGCTATGCATGTGCTGTAAAGGTTGCTTGTTCTTAGGGCTTTTGCATAGAGAACCCCATGATCACAATGCCTGTTACTGGTCACCTTCCATCACAAGAAATTCTTTTAAGCCTTTTGGCCAATTTCTTTTAGGTTTGACAAAGGAGTTTGAATTTTTATACCTATATATACACAGTAAAGTTTCACTTCTTAAGGAAAGATAGGAGCTATGGCTCTGAGAAAGAGGCTGTAGGATAGCTTCAGTTTTAGAGCAAAACTACCACAGTAATCCTCAGCCACAGGAAAAAATCTATGACCTCATGCCAGTTTGTGGACTTGCCCACAAAACAGACAGAAGCTGCAGATCATACCTGTCTTTTTCTGCTGTTTGTGAAATAATTTGTCTTATTTCTTATCTCTTTCAGTCTTCCAGTTCAGTAAAATTCGATTTCAAAACAAAAGCCAGTGTGTGTGCAGTTACCGAAGAGCCTGCAGTTATAATCTGTCTTGACTCCTTTAGTGGGGCCCAGTTGCCTGTCATTGAACAGATTATTGTGATTTTTGGTTCCTCTTTGTCTACACATAAGTGCTAGTAGTATTGTTAGCCTTCAGAGTGAGCTGTTTGTATAGCTTTTTTATGACTGAGAGTTGACAGGATGGAGTCTGCTCCAGGGCTAGGAAGGTATTTTTTTCCCTTTGAAGACTTGTTATATTATGACGTGCTTTAAATTTTTATCTTAAATATTTATAGCCTATATAGAGTTGTGTGATGTGGAAGATGCAACAGTAAGACAGGTGAAAAGAGAACACAAGGCATTATCTGTGTTTTCAGACACATAGATTAGCCTGCACAGGTTTTATGGTTTTTCCTTTTTCAACATTCCCCCTCATTTTTTGTCTGCTGGGATATGTACAGTAAATCCTTTACTTCTCTTCTTCCCTTTTTCTTCTGTGGCACAAGAAGTAAAAGTGCTCTGACTCCTGAGGAGCCGGATTAGACAAATGGATGTGACAGAATCTCTTGTCACCTCTGTCATTCTGCAGTGGTTTTTTGGCCTCGTGGTCACACCACGCATGTGTTATTCATGAGCCAGAGAAATCTTTCAGATTGTTTGCATTTCGACTGACTTCTGATTCTGTAAGTTTCAGGAGAACAAGTTGTTTGGCTAAACAGATGAGTGTGGTACTGTAGATGTTGTCTGTGTGCAAAGATAATTACATCTCTGATCAGTTATGTGAGTGCACATCATCGTTTGCATTCTTCTTGCGATTACATGGAGTTAGACAATTACAATAAACCTTTAGAAACTGTTAGTTTTTTTGAGAAATCGTGGATGAGTAGTTCTAAACTTTTTTTAATTCTTACTGAAACAGTGTGCTGTAAATAATCAGTGAATATGAAGAAGGCATGAAGCTAGAATGTTGTTCCCTCATTTGGACCTTATTTTCTAGATTTTGATACCTATCTTGCCTTACGGGATGGAATTTTCTGTTCATACTTCCTCAACTAGAGCTGTTGAATACGTACTTTTATATTGGTCCAGAGGTAAACTCAGTCATCTTCATGTTGATGTTTTTCATTGAATTATTGGCAACACTGTAGACCGGTTTTATCATGTTGGAGCTCAGCCTGTCACTAATTCATCATCTTTATTAAACAAGAAGTACTGGAAAAAGCAAAATGAAAGATAAGACTGTTTGCCCTAAAAGTAGTGCAGTCTCGCATGGGAGCAGAGATGATGGTGCATTATCAGCTTAAAACAGTGCAGTCATTTAAAAAAAAAAAAGTTTGAACCATTTAAGCATGATGTACTGCTCTATAACCTGCTGTTAAATGTGGACTGTTAAGCTGAGATGACTTCATTGGTGCTGTTTGCTTTCCAATAAGTTCAGACAGGGATTAGCTATTCATTCAGAATTATAAATGCGAACACTTCTTATCTGTATCTTAAAAAAGACTTAAATGGGGATTATTACCAAACGTTCAGGCATCGGAAAGAGGATGGAAACCTCTGTAAGTACACTGCATGAGGCAGTTGTGCACAGGAGTTTTTCCTGGTGTACCTAGGTGTGCTAAATGCTTTGTGTTCGGTGCCAGCAGATCCGGGCTATGAAGGATAGCTGCAGTTTGTGCAAAAAGCTGACCAAATTTAGATTCTGTAAATGTGAACAGGATCTCATTGACTTCGCAGATTGAGTAAGAAAGTCTTGTTCGTAATCATGTTCTCATCTCTCTTGCTGTATACTTTTTGAGATTAACTTTTTTTCTCTTTCTGACTGGAAAGCAGACTGTGGTGATGGCTAATGAAATGCAGTACTGCGCTGCCTATTATTCAAACGTTACCCTGCAGGAGTCAGAACAACTACGGCCTGAGACAAGGCTTTTAATACTCTATTGGGCAGAATTATATTGATGTGAAGGAAGATATTTCTGTGAAGTTAGGTTAAATTAATTGTGAAAGGAAACTGCAGTTTATAGAATACGTGGTGGGTTGTTTTTTTTTTTTTCTTTAAATGGACTTCAAAATGCATCTGTGGTTCTGTTTCTGAGCTACCTGTAGTGCAGCATTGTCTGATGAGTAAAATCCCTGCAGAGAGATCGGTGAGAACCTGCAGGAAATGAGGACAATCTGCATTACAATGCGCTTATTTTCCACTGAATGGTCTCTCCCAGGAAAACCTGCACCTTGTCAGGTTGGTCATCACTGTAACACTGATGGTAGTGTATTCTTCTTTATTAAGAAAAAAGTGCTGCCAAAAATGGATTTTTAGTAACTCTGAAGGGAAAAGTAGCTTGGTTTTTTATTATACTGTGGGGAGCAGTGGGGTTTTTGGATTCCAGTGTTGTACAGCTTCAAGATCTCTGTTAATGCATTCTGAGTTCTTTGTGGGGCTCTGTGTTTAGCATTTAAGCACACTGTGACAGTAACCAGTTCTTCTGCTGTTGCATAATTGAAGTTATCGGTCATTGTTGTGTACTGACTGTTTGGTTGTATTTGCTGTCTCTTTTTTTTCTTTTGCCAAGGGAGATTTCCACAGTTCTGTGGAAAGAGGGCTGTTGTGAATGACGCTCAGGGTGGCAGTGGGTAAATTTCAGAGGAGTGTATTTGAAACAGGACCTCATCTTTGACCTGGTTTCTGTTTTCAGCCACGAGCTGATCAGCAATAATCTCACCTCAGTGTCTCATATCTCATCCGTCTGCTCTCAGGGATTGTATGGAGTATGCTGTGCTGAGAGCTTTCTTGTCTTTTTCTATATATTTGTTTTGCTTGGTATATTTCAGAGAGGAGAGAAAGAAAGGAAGAGGAGAGAGAGAATTCCTTCTGTTTGTGTTTGAAGCTCTTGCCTAAAATAATGTTAAAAACTAGACAGTAAATTGAAGAGATGAACACAATGGTTTTCTTTAACCTTTAGTTTAAAGACTCACTTCCAAGAATGCAGTTTTCTCTCTTGGTTAAGCACTACTCTTCAGTACTTGCAGTGGTTTTAACACTGAGAATATTTGATAGGTCTGAGGTCCCCTTCCAACTTGAATTTAGACTGACTTCATAAAAGGTTTTAGCACTCTTTTCACATGAAACCTAGTTTGATCCAGTTAACTTCATTTTTTTCAATGGACTTTCATCTGTGACTGATGTCCCTAAATACAATTGAGATCTAAGTGGGCGTACAAAACATTTGGTGGAGAGAGCTGAAATGTTTTTGTAAGTCTGTTTATTGTTATTGTGTGAAATAAATTGTCATCTGCCTGCATTTTTTTTCTTATTACCTTAATTAAAAAAAAAAAAATCCCTTAAACAAGTCAGCTAACTGTGAAGTCTTTTAACATCGTCCGTGATTACAAGACTTTAAGGTGGTTGTTCAACTGCCAGGAACCTTTAATAACTTCAGAATCTTAGGTAGAAGCGGCTTGGATGAATTATGTCAATTAAATTTAGTGGTATTTTTCATTATTGGTGAAAATGAGTGGTGTAATAATGAAATATTAACAAGACTTAAGATCTTTATGCTTGCTTAGAAGTCGGTATTTTTCTTCTACACTCCAGTTGTTCAAGGGCAAATTGGAAAAAGATAATCTGGAAGTTGCTCTGATGCATGTAACTGTACCTTTTTCAGATGTAAAGGAGACATCACTGTTTAGATTCGTTTGGGTTTTGGTGTTCTCAAAAAAAATCTCAAAAAAAAAAATAGCCTTTCTTGTCACTGTTGGCATTAGTGCAGATATTAAGTTAATGCTGTGAATGGAAAGCATTATTTAAATATTGAGGTATAGAGTGGGCTGACTTCTTTCCTTTGGTTTAAATGGAGCTTTGTTTTAATGTATCTTTGACCTGGAGGTAGCAAGGGATGGGTGGCTTGTTGGTTTTTTTTTGAATGGAAACTGATTGTGTGCATGCGAGACACAGATGACCCTGCAGTACTGGGAGTAAAGACGTAATAGTCTGGAGGGTGTTGTAGTTGAGATGCAGAAAGCTGCACCACCAGCACAAAGTGTTCAAGAGCTAAATGTAGCAGTGCAGCTAATTCAGAAAAAATATTCATGTGGCATAGGTGTGTTTAAATGCATACAGACTAATTGGTGTTCTTCTGCTTTTAGGCTATGAATATATTGGTTCCCTTCATGTTTAAATATGCAGTAGACAACCTCAACCAGGTATCTGGAAATGTGCTGAACCTGAGCGATGCGCCCAACACGGTCGCAACTGTGGCAACTGCTGTTCTCATAGGCTGTAAGTGGGATTCCCAGATCTGTGGACAGATATTTGCTGGTTTTGCCAAGGTAGAGGGATAGCAGAGCTTCCCACCTTTGCACTGCAAAGCGTCTGAGGTAGTTATTCCATAGTGACTTCTGTGTTGATGTCTTACTTCCAATGTTCTGTGAGTCTACTTCTGACATTCCAGTTATAAAATGAAATAATGCTTATAGAAACAATCACTGATTATAAATTCTACCCTTTGCTTAGACCAGCTGAGAATGGAACTGATCTAAAATGCACATGCGGTGGTTTATAAATGCAAAATAACATTAAGTTTTGGACCAATTAAATATAAATTAGACTTGAAATGAAAAACAAGTTGAAACTATGTAAAGAATGAATCTTATGTTTTCATGCACAAAGAGGATTTGAACAAATTTTTTTTTTTTTTAATTTTTCAATTTTTTTCTAGATGGCATCTCAAGAGCTGGGGCAGCATTATTTAATGAAGCTAGGAATGCAGTATTTGGGAAAGTGGCTCAAAATTCAATCCGAAGGATAGCAAAGAATGTTTTTCTGCATCTTCATAACCTGGATTTAGCATTCCATCTAAGTAGGCAAACTGGAGCTCTGTCAAAAACCATCGACAGAGGAACGAGGGGCATCAGCTTTGTTCTCAGTGCGCTGGTATTTAATTTGGGACCTACCATGTTTGAAGTGGCACTGGTCAGTGGAATTCTGGTGAGTGTGTTCATGAGCTGGAATTGTCTTTGTTTAGTAGTAAAACACTGATTTTTTTTTTTTTTTTTTTTTTTTTTTTTTCTTCTTTTAGCAAAGTCTGCAAAGTATTAGGGAAAGTAATTATTGAATTTACAAGTTGGTTCTGAAAAGAGCTACTCTAAAGGGAAGTAATACACAGTTTTCAAATATAGTTACTGTACTTGAAGTGTTTGGTTATTGGTATGCTAAAATCTAAGTCTTAGTTATGCAGTTTAGACTAAATTAGAAATTAAAAGTTTTGTTTATTTCCCTTTTTTTTTTTGAAGGATTTGAATGTAACAAAGTTAAAAATGTTGTTTATATTGGGTTAAATTTTTATAACCTATGGAAGTTGCAAATTAAGCTAACAGCCAACCAGCCTGAATTTCTTCTGACATTTCTCTCCTTATGTGCTCTGAGATAGGAAAAAAAAAAAGCATTGCAAGCTGTTTCACAAGGCCATTTATTTCTCCTGCTGTCTTCAGCTTTCTATCCAAATCTACATAAGAATCATGAAAGCAAATATTTATGAAAAAAATCGACGTTTATGTTATAGAACAGAAAAAGTAACTTTCTGGTACAGTATTGTAATTCACTAGCTCTTGTGCATCCTTTTTTTTGTTTTTTTTGTCTTACACTGTTCCTGTTCCTTTCCTTTTGAATTTATGCCTGTATTTAGTCTTAAGCTGTTTAAATTGGAGAGGGGCCCCTGGAGCTGAAATATCATGATTTTGGGAAACGGTGAAGCTTTTAAAACTATTACGTGTTGTTGTTTTTTTTTAAATCTTGTAGTATTACAAATGTGGAGCAGAGTTTGCATTAGTTACCTTGGGGACTTTGGGAGCATATGCAGCCTTCACGATAGGAATTACACAGTGGAGGTAAGGCATCCCCTCAGATTCGTTGCTTAGTGTTGCCTCAGCCTGAACTTTTGATTGTATTAAGCCTTCATTTTGCAGGACCAAGTTTCGAATAGAAATGAACAAAGCAGATAATGATGCAGGTAATGCTGCAATTGACTCACTACTGAATTATGAGACTGTGAAGGTAAGATCAAGCATTCCTGCTGGGCTCTTGTTTCTATAAGCCTTAGCAAAGTGAATCGTAAGATTTATCTTTTATAAGGCTACATATTTGGAACTATAGCATATGTTTATAAAAACCATTCATTTGAAGGGTGCTGCTTGGAAGTTGTAGGTAGAGTATCATGAAGGTTGACAGTGGGGCTTTAAAAATCTCTTGGCTGCTAAAGAGTGATAAGTTCTTCCAGACTGAATTGCCTCAACTATCAGTTTATGGGAAGTGTAAGCTTTGTTTTAAAGACTCATTTCCAAAAACTATCTTCTGAACGTCAGTCTGCTACATATTGCCTTCTCAAATGACCATGTGTACTGTTTTCATCACCTGTTGCTATTTTGTACCGTGCCGTTGCAATTTTCACACCAAGGAACAAGTCTCTATTGGATTTTCTGCTGCTTCACTTGAAAAATCATGTGCAGAGTTTTGAAACTGAGCACACCTATGCTGATTTCACACTGCTAGCTGGAGAACTAGAACCAGACAGAAGAAGAAAGCGATAGTGTGACAACTACTGTTCTCTAAACTTTGCAATTGTCAGTGTTACAAGGATGTCCTAGTCCATGTGGAACATTAACTTTCCTTTTAGTATGTAGTAGCTGATGTTTGGCTTTGATGCTGCATACAGTCTGATACGATTGAGAATGTCACATTTATTGTTTTTGGGTATGTTGCAGTATTTCAATAACGAAAAATATGAGGCCCAACGGTATGATGGATTCTTGAAGATGTATGAAAATGCCTCATTGAAGACTACCTCTACTTTAGCTCTCCTGAATTTTGGACAAAGTGCTATATTTAGTGTCGGTTTAACGGCTATCATGGTACTTGCTAGTCAAGGCATTGTTGCAGGTAACTGGCCTGTCTGAAGTTAAAATCAATTTGCTTTTACTTAATTCATTATAGAGATGTTAGTTGATCTGTGGTTGATGTGACAGTCCAGGAGTCTCGTTTCTTGAGAATATTGGAGACTCTTGAAGCATTAATAGTTCTTTCTCTGATTGCCAAAGTTCCAAAACATTTTTAACGAAATCATACCGGTTACTGAGATATGTATACAGTAACCAGTATGATTTTGTTAAAGATGTTTTGGAGATGTATACAGTAACCTTCCAATATAAAATCTGATTTTCTGTGAAGATTTTGTTTGCTATCCAAACTGATTTTAGAAATGGGATAAAAGGACTTGATAGACTTGGTCTTTTTTAGAAAGACCGTGGTGCTTTTAACAAATAACGTCTTGCATCTCCTTGTTCTCTCATATCCATTTGGTCTGAAGGCAGCCTGTCTGTTGGAGATCTAGTAATGGTGAATGGACTGCTGTTCCAGCTTTCTCTTCCCCTGAACTTCCTGGGAACAGTGTACAGAGAGACAAGACAAGCCCTTATCGATATGAATACCTTGTTTACCCTTCTCAGTGTAGATACCAAAATCAAAGTAAGTAGTAGCTTCTTTTGCTTTAAAGTATATGGATGTGTAGCAGGGGTGTTTTCTAGCAACACTGTCATTTCACTCTGTTTGTTACCTTTCAGGTTTAATTTCTATTCAAGAAAGAGATATTGGGGAAGGATGCTGTTCTGTATCCTCTTTAAGTGCAGCTAGTGCTATAGCAGCTGCTGCTTTTTTTTTTTTTTTTTTTTTTAAATTGCAGAACCTTTTAGTGACATCAAAAGTTGCTTTGTGGAAGCTGTGTTTGTACTGGGTTTTAATTTAAGTATTCGCGCATTGTGCTTACATTTTTATTTGTAATTAATGATGCAGAATTTATTACTGCAGAAGAAGTTGTGAAGCAGAGCGTTTACAACATAAACTTTTGCCTTCTTTGGAGAAAAGGAGGAACAAACCGACATTACTTTGGTGGCTGAATATAATTACTTTAAACATATCCGAGCTAGAGTGTCTGTTTGCCTTTTCCTAAGCTAGGAGATTGACTGTTAGTTAAGCTTGTTGAACTGCTTGAGATACTTCCTGGGCAGCATATAAAGCAGCACTCTTCTTTTAATAGGACAAAGAACTGGCTCCACCCCTGCAGATCACACCACAGACGGCTACTATCGCCTTTGATAATGTGCATTTTGAATACCTTGAGGGGCAGAAAATCCTTGCTGGAGTGTCTTTTGAAGTTCCTGCGGGAAAGAAAGTGGCCATTGTAGGAGGTAGTGGGTCAGGGTGGGTAAATGGACTAAATACGAAATTCTGCATCATTGATTGGCGTTTTTTAAATGTGTTCTTGTTTTGGTTTTTATTGTTTGTGTTTGTGGCAGTGTTTTGATTGGAGATTATAAGTGACAAACATGGAGCGTAACATCAGCTTCAATCCTTTTCAATTTCAGGAAAAGCACAATTGTGAGATTACTATTTCGTTTCTATGAACCCCAGAAAGGAAACATCTATGTTGCTGGACAGAATATACAAGATGTCAGTTTGGAAAGCCTGAGAAAGGCAATAGGAGTTGTACCTCAGGTATAACATCTTTTGTGGGAATGACTGTTTACCTGTGTTAATAGTGGTAGGACAAGGGGAAATGGTTTTAAACTAAGGTGGGACATTTAGGTTAGATACTAGGAAGAAATTTTTCACTGAGAAGATAGTGAAGCACTGGAACAGAACACAGCCCAGAGAGTCTGTGGATGCCCCATCCCTGGAGGCATTCAAGGCCAGGCTGGATGTGGCTCTGGGCAGCCACATCAGGGTGATTGGCAACCCTGCACATAGCAGGGAGGATGAAACTAGATGATCATTGCGGTCCTTTTCAACCCAGGCCATTCTATGATTCTATGATAGTTCTTCCCAAATAGCCTATCGTAATGGTAATTCTCACAGTGGTATTGTCTAGTTCCTTTGAAAACCTCTCTGCTTTTTTTTTTTTTTTCCCTGGAAATATTGCAACATTTTCCTGTGCATCATTGTATAGACCCAATTCCAGAAATGAGTTGAAGCTTCTTAGAGCTGCAAATTTCCCCAAAATTTCATTAGGCTTTCTGGAAAAATACAGATTACTCAGTACTTATTTCTTTCATGGATGTCGGGAAGTTTCTTGGACTATCATTCATGCTTTCTTGTTTAAATGCTTTTTCCACGTTGTAGGATGCTGTTCTGTTCCATAATACTATCTATTACAATCTGCTCTATGGAAATATCAGTGCTACACCAGAAGAGGTGTATGCGGTCGCCAAGTTTGCAGGAATCCATGATGCTATCCTTCGAATGCCTAATGGTTACAACACACAGGTTGGTGAACGAGGACTCAAGCTCTCTGGTAGGTCATTTAGTGTGCATGTTCATTTGCATCCCTTCTGTTACCTCGAAGGTCAATGCATAACTTATTCCTCAGTCACAGCTGCTTTTAGCTTATTTACATAATAATATGAATGCAGAGCTAGAACATTAAGACGAAAATCCATGGTTTGGGCAACTGTAGTCTACTTGATACTTAAAAGAAGGCATTTTCAGGGGCTAGTATTAAATGAGTTGATATATAAGCATGTAGAATTCATCTAAGCAGAAAAGTACCGGTCTTGTAATGTGTTTGGATAGTGGAATGCGTGCAAATAGAATTGGGAACTTTGTGTGCTTTGCATGTTAAAGGCTTATCTAAGTGCATAGACCTTCCCCATTTGAATTCTTAAATTGAAACTTCTAGCAGCTGGAAGTGAGATTTTTTTACTTCTGCTGTTATAATGCTGTGGGATATGTTGCTGTTACAACGTAGTAGCTTTGCAGCCTGTTAACAGTTGGAAGTGCCTTCATGTCTTACTGTTTTGAACTGTATCTGAAACAACATGGAAATGATGTCTGTGTATCTTTGAGCTATGGATTGATATGATGTGACCTTAGTTCTGAAGTTTAGGTTGTCCAAGTTCCTCTGTAGCTGCGTATGCACCCGTATAAAGTAGCACAACCATACGGTTTAGAACAACAGTATCACAACCTGGCTTTGCTTCTTGTTTTTTTAAAAATGCTTGAAGTTTTTTAGATAACTCTGAGTTCACCAAAAAATGTCTGGGAGGATTTTGACAGGATAGCATGACACCGAGTTGTGTGCAGGGAGTAGAAACTTAGAAAATATCTCCTGAGCAGAGGCCACTTTGCTGTGGGGACGTGAAGAATGTGTCTTAAATAACTCCTAAGTACACAGCTTTACTTCATAGCAAACGTGTAAGCTTGTGTGGCAGAGCTGGTTAATTTTCTTCCACCTCAAGACACAGCATAAGGGTCAACCATTCCCATTTGCATATAGGATGGAGCAGCGGTGTGAGACTGTTCGGCTCTGTTGGGAATGAGGTATGGCCCTATAGAGAAGATGGGTCAGGTCTGTCTCTGTGAGTTTGGACGTTCCAAGGTACTGAGGGTGTTCAGGAACAATGCTGGCTCTTCAGAGGATGTGGAACTGGTTAGGCATGGTGGGCTCAGAGGTAGGGGCCCAGGAGCAGGACAGGTTCTGGCAGCGATGCTGCCTCTTGCAAAGAAAGCAAGCTCTGTGTGGCTTTTTCTTACTCTGCAGCTGCTGCAGTCTTGGTTTCTCTGAAACAGGATCGGAGGTCACATTCTGTATCCAGAAAGTACGTGCAGGAGAAAGCATGCACATCAGTGAAAAGACATACGGGGAAGGTTAGAAGGGAAATAAAATGTGAAGTACAAATCTGGATGAGTGAGTAGAAGATATAAAATAGATACTGGCTGAACTGCAGAGGACAGTGATAATGATGAAAGGTTTGTCCTGCTGCCTGTCTCCCAAAAGCAGTAATTTCTAGAAGATTTGACCAACTACATGTTTGGAATGTCTTGTGGTTTACACAGAAATATAGTAGCTTGGGCTTCTTCAAATAGAATGCATTTCGGTGTTTTTTAGTAGATAGAGCTGTAGCAATCCCAGACACAAAACTGTGAGCAAAACAAAACACTGCAACAGCCCTGAGTGTGAATGGAGAAGAATGTGAAACAAGTCTGCATTCTGCTAATGTAAAGAAAGACCTTGGATTTTGTTATCATTGTGTGACTTTCAATCATGTTTAAAACTCACAGCTTGTCAATATCTGTGCTTTAAAAGAGAGAGAGAGAGAGAGCACATTAAAATAGACTGAGCAAACTGTACAGTTCTATTTGCTACTGAGTTCTGCTGAAGCCAGATAAAATTTGAACTGCGGGATTATTATCAGCCTTTTAAATGGTTTGTTAAAGCATGTTCTCTTCTAATAGGTATGGAGCATTAACAAGAATGTAATTATATTAAATGGAATATTTCACAGTCTTGAATGAAACAATGGAGGACAAATACATGAATGTGAATGTTTGTATTGCATGCCAAATGTTTTGCAAATTTTAAGCTCTCAAATGCACCTGTTTTCCTGTCTGTAAAACTTGTCCCAAGTTATTCTTGGGTAAATGCTGTCTGTAAGAGTTGTAAAGGAAGGAAACAAGTTTGAAAATTGGTCATATCAAAAACCAAAAGGCGGTAGATTGCATAATGAAGGTGGTTTTCAGTACTGTGCTAATTGTGTTCCTAAATGGAAATTTGCCTGTTAAAGCTGTTGGGTTTGGCCATAGAGGACTAGAAAGATAGATGAACTTGAAGGAGAGAACTGAAGGAGTCAGAAATACACATCCAAGATGTGTGGAATAAAACACAGCAGGCATGATCAGAGTATGGTTAATTTGTGAGGGAAAATGGGATGTATATTTGTTTGTATAACACATGAGGTATTAGCTTAGAGTAGGCAAATTGGTGCATGCCCATTGGTGTGTGGAGTAAGTTACCATGCACTGCCATTATTAGTTCTCTGTGTGAGACTTTTGCCTTGTAGCGTGTATGAAACAGTCTGATGTTCTTTTCTAAGACTGTAAGCCATGTTGAACCACTTTAGATTTACCAGAGTGTGAGAACTTGTGTGTTACCTTACACAACCTATGCACAGACCTTCATCAGTAGCAGCTACGATCTATACTGAAAAAATGAAACAAAACAACAAAACAGTCATGTTTGCTGTTGAGTCTGGAATATCCTGCAGGTCATAGTTATAACTTCATTTTTTTCCCTCTTCCTTCCCTCTCCCCGCTTTATTTAGGAGGAGAAAAGCAAAGAGTTGCAATTGCTAGAGCAATGTTAAAGGAACCACATATTTTTCTCTATGATGAAGCGACATCATCTTTAGATTCAATTACAGAAGAGGTAAATTGGGATAAAGAAATGTAAAGCTTGAGTGGTATAACGATGTCTGATTCTGATGCTTTTTCCTTGTCTGTTCCCTCTCAGAAAGAATTCTGTTCTTACTGTCAGACCGCTGAAATTAGTTTTCCTAGGGTTGCTGTGAAGAGATCCTATGCTTGGTCCCTTTTCTTAAAGGCCAGAGCAGAGGTGTCTCTGCGCATCTGGAGACATAGTGAAAGGATATCAGCTGTATCTCTTCTTGTATACCTTCTGTTTTATGCTGTTGAAGTCTTATTCACCATTAAACATTCCTTTCTCGATGCCATTATGGATACCCAGTGTGGCCGGGGACTATGTGTGAAGCTTTCCAGTTCATGTTAAAAGCTGTTCAGATGACGTTTAGCATTCAGTACAATCATCTTATAAATAATTGTGACGTAGTGCAGAGCAGAAACTCTTGTTTGTTGTGCAGCATCTTTCTGAGATGCAAATCAGGTAGGCGTAACCTGCAGCGCTGGTATTAATTTGTATTCATTTCACAGGAAGGGCTGTGAAACATCAGAGTGTTGTGACATAGATGTCATGACACTACCACGGTAACTGCATCAGGCTTCATAACTACATCTTTGCTTAAACACACAACTCTCAGCACCAGCAGTAATTTCACAAACTGTCATCAGAAACTAGAGCTAGAGCTGTGTTTGTGTTCACTTATGCAAATTATTGAGCGAATTTATTGACGTATAATCACTAAATTACTTTCATTTTCCAGGTGTAAGGAAATCAGAGTACTAACTGTACACCTATATAGCACCTCATTCAAATATAGTACAGCTTCCTCATTGGATGAGAAACATTCGTAACATATGCAATTCTGCTTGGTTCTTTCTTTCATTTTCTCATGTTTATGGCAAGAATCATAAAGCTGAAAGCTTTGCAGCAAAGCTGCACTTTAAAGACATCCAATGAAAATGAATCATTTCAATTGGAATGTTTTCCCTGCAAAATGCTTGCCTTTGTCAGAAATAAGTGAGCATTTCACTTACTGTAGTGGGGACACAAACTCCCCAGTTGGTGCTGCTTGCATCTGAGTGCAGTTTGGAATGGAACACAGTTGAGCAGTCCTGAGGTATATCTATGTTGACATGGTATTGAGAGGTTTTTTTTTTCCTTAAACTTTCCTTAATTGGAAAGTCGTTTTTATTATTGTCTTTTCTGCTAATTATGTTGGTTTCGTAGCATGGTTACGCAGCAGAGCTTTTCCTGAAATCAAGTAAAGCTTTGTACTGTGGGATATCTGCATTATTTTTTTTGTGAGTGAAGGCTTTTTTTGTTCTTTTTCCTCTTCCATTCCTCATGTATGAGGACTTTATTAGACTTCATTTTGTGCTTGGACTCTTTCTATTTCTTCTGTAGGTAAACCGTAGCTCTTTCTTATTGGTATAGCATTAGATGTATTAGAGGAGTTTCTCAATGTTCATTTTCAGTAACTTGTGTATTTCCAGATTTTATTTCTTCTATACAGTCTAGGAGCATGTAAAAGTATGTCTGTATTTTAATCTTACAGAATATTCTCAGTGCTATGAAGGATGTGGTGAGACACCGGACGTCAGTTTTCATTGCCCACCGCCTGTCAACAGTGGTTGATGCAGATGAAATCATTGTGCTGGATAAGGTGAGGCTGGTGCTGGCAACTGTCATTCCCCCATAATCTCAGTTGTCATTTTAGAGGGTTGGTGTCCATTGTGAAATACCAACCTCTGCCAAGCTACTGAGGAGTCTTTCTGTGGAGATGAGCCATGTTGGGAAAATCCAGCTCTTTGCAACTGACAGTTTTAGTTACAGAAACTTGCATGTTCAGCTCTTCTATGTTGCATGCATTTGTTTCATTTGCATTTTAGTTACACGTTCTTTATGTGGATTCTGGCAAATTTCACTTGATGCTTTGGGACTGGCTTAATGTTACGTGTTTCTAATCAGATTTATTACATGCTGCTGTCAGATCAGGGGAACCCATTATGAAACCAATTTATGCTTTATTCTCATTACTCAGTGAGTGCCAGTTTTTTCAAATAGATTCATTATTTTTTTTCATTTCAAGGGCAAAAGAGAGTCCTATGTGTTCTGTTTCCATGCAGATAAAGCTGTTTAGGATTGTTCAATCTAATTGTTGCAAATCTCAACCCCATTCTCTATTGTTCCTGCAGAAAACTGTAATTATTCCTTTCCTGTATGCTTCCCTTCTGTGAAAAGTTTCAATATTTGATCTACTAATACCACTGTTCAGCCTCTGCTTTATATTCACTCCGTCCTATGTTCATTTTCTTCAGTTGCCTGTAACTGGATATAGATATATAAAGGATATTTCTGCATTCTTTTATTTCAGTTGCTATGTATATATATATATATATATATATATCACAAGCTATATATATATATATATAGCTTGTGACCACAGATGTGTTTAGAGACAAAAATGTGTGTATCTAGAAGAAAATAAATCATTCCTGCAGTGCATTAGATGATTTCATGGAGAATTAGAACAAAATGTTATGTGAGGGTCACATTTGTGATTATTTTTGCTGTACAAACCTCAGCTTCACATGAATCTTAAAGTGAAGTAGTGGAACTCATTTATAATACTTTTTTAATTTGTTTTTTTCCACTTTGGTTTTTTTTGGCTGTTGCTGAAAGAGCTTTTTCTGAGGTGCATCCTTGGTGTAACTGCACGTTACTACATCTTGCAATCGTGTTTTAGCATGTAACAAGGCAGTCTCCAACTTTTTGTTTTCAATGCAAGTTTTTCACAGCTTCTGAAGAAGTGTTTTGTGCTACCCTGTAACTGTTAAATTAAAAATAAAAGCACAACCTAGAGCTGTAAAACAGCTAGGGTGCTCACTTTCATGAATGATTTTAGTGTGATAGAGATTGTAAATGAGTAAGGCAGTGTGGTGCATTACTTTTCAGTTGGCAGTGCCTCAGGAGGCAGCACTGGTGCTCAGCAGAAAGTTGCCTCTTGCCCCAGCTTGATGGACAAGTGCTGTGCTCATTCAGTGACTGAAATGAGGTGATGAGGTGACCGTGGCTGTTTTTGCTTAGCTGTGCAAGTATTGCATTACGACTTGAGTGTCTTTGCCTACATAAAATCAGAATCATTTTTAAGTGAGTAAACAAACACTACTAATTATATTGATCTCCATGCTGCAGAGCCAAATGGAGAAGATAAATTTCTAGGGATTGTTCGAGGTTTATTGGGAAAAAATAAAGTAAAATAAAAATTAATCATTGAAAAGCCCAGTCTCTGCTACAGTGAACTCTCTAAGTTAACCACTCCGTTTTAAAAAGAAATCCTGCAGTTATGTTGGTCAAGTGTGTATTTGTTCAGATTCCACCAGCACGACTAGTAATAAAAGTGACAAGACCCAATTTTGTTTCCCAGCATGTTCATCAGCTGCTGTCACAAGGAGGTAGATTTAATTGTAAATCAGGATTTGGAACTAACACAAAATCCATGTAGCTGTCTTTTCCCAAAAGAAAGAATAGCTGGAGAACGAATACATTATTTTAATTTGAAGTCAGCAAATGTAAATGTATCTTTCAAATCAGAAAGATAAGAGTCAGATTGGCGGGGCTGGGGTTTTTTGTGTTTTTTTCTAGAGAGCACTGTTGCTTCAATGGCTGTAGGATTTGAATTTTCCCCAACTCTTCCTTCCTATTTCCATGATGATAGTCAATAAATCAGCTTTGCTCTTCAAAACAAAGAGCACAGATGAACTAAATGCACACAGTTTTCATGATGGCACTTAAAATGACAGAAGCAACTGAGCACCCATCTAAAAGCACCATTTATGCTAGTTGTCTCTAGGATTTGATTTTAAATGCTTTCTGCTTATTAGCACAATTCCCTCTCTGCATGCTCTTTTCTCTTAGCTTCAACGTAGCTTATTTCTTACCATGCCAAGACAATTACCTGTTTATTTTGTTAGGTTTGTGAGCCTTTTTCTGGTAGCAGTTGATCACACTGTTCCTCTTACACAGTGTTCTGTGCTTTTTTAAAATAGCACTTTCAGTTTAGATAGTAAACTTTCTCATGTTGGTGGGCTTTGAATTTTGTCCAGGTGGGCAGAAGACATCTGCACTCCTGCTTGAGAAGAGCTCAGCTCCTTGTTTTCAGCACACAGCATAACAACATGTATTTCAGTGCACACGCATTCAGCTTTTCAGTGCTGTCCCTGCTTCTCCTAATTAAGAATTATTGTAAAATTTTGGCCCGAGTGTTGGCAGTGTTTGTACTCCTAAAGGTCTGGCAGTACTGTTCCTCACTCACTCCCATTCTTTTGCAGGGTAAAGTTGCAGAACGTGGTAGACATGCAGACCTGCTTGCAAGTCCTAGCACTCTCTATTATGAAATGTGGCATACGCAGAGCAGCAAAGTACTGAACAGTCATAATGATCCGAACTGGGGAGAGAGAAATAACCAGATGTCTAAAGAGGAGGAAAGGAAGAAACTGCAAGAAGAAATTATCAATAGTGTGAAAGGCTGTGGAAACTGTTCGTGCTAAGTATGATTCTGGATTAATCTTTTCTACACAACATAAACAGTGACATGCGGCTCTTGTTTGGTTTTTTTAAGTCACCATTCAAAAACCTCCTGGGTTTTGCAGTTTTTGGTTTTTACAGTTACTCTGAGGGGCGTAATTTCAACCAAAGGAGTTGTAATTCTGCATCTTTACAAAACTAAAATTCATTGGCATCTGTAAGAGCAAAGCTTTTTCATAAACTTTAAATGTCTCAACTAAGAGTGTATTTTATGGCAGTTTGTAGGCATTGGTCAGATCCCTTGGTAGATGCTCAAGATGGATTATTAAATTGCAAACAGGCTTGTCCTTGATTTACGTTATTTCTGAATGTCGTTGATTGATAAATGTCATGTTTTAATTGGGCTAAGTTGAACTCAGTTGCTGCTGAGGAAGATGCAGGTTGAATTCTTGAGTGGTGGTCTAGTAGGAAATCCTTCCTGTAAAGAATAAGAAAAGCATCAACAAAATATTCAAAGTTTTTAGTAGGAACTGAAGCACTGGAATAATCCACCTCAGAAAACAGCTGTGCTACTAGACCATCAGGAAATGTATTCCTTCAAAAGAGAATTCAGTGTTTTTAAGAGCTATCAAAAATCTAGGATTGACAAATGATCATGTCACTTCATGGAAAGCATGCAAAATATTGTCTGCAAATATAAAGAATCTGAACCTTCCCTTTTATTTAAATGAAAAGCAGAAGTCCAAGATCAGGATTCTTTATCCTCAACATCTGCTTGAGTAGGCAAAGCAGAATGCAGTTCTCTTTTTCACTTCAGTCATGGCATTAGGGAGCGGCTGGCACTCAGTAAGAACTGTCAGGAATTTCTGTTGTCACTGGTGGGAGAAAATGACCTGGATAATGTTGGAAGTGTTGCAGTCATCTCCAGACCTCAATAGTCAGAACTTCTTCGGTGTCAAGAAAACCTCAGTCTTTGTGATTCCTGGGACGCTACAGGATTGTGGCTTTAGGCCTTATCTCTCCAGGCATGTTGACCATGTTTATTTTTTACTAGCTACTCTCCTATAATTCCTTTTTTGCTTTTTTTTTTTTTAAATCCTTCTCTTGGATGCTGCAAAACAACTTATTTTTTTCTAAGAAATTACACCAGTGTAATTACATTCATATAATTGTGTTAGTAAAATTATGCAAAATTTCTCAGTATGGGTACTTGCAAAGCACTGAATTTTGATGCTGCTTGAAGTTTATTTCTGAATAGTGTTTATTCTTTTGTATTAAGCCCTTCTTTGAAACCAAATACAGGAACAGCATCTTAAAGGAACTGAAACCTTTGTTATCTTTTCTGCTAGTCACTCATTTTCTCTCTATTAAAATGATGGGGGGAAAAGAATCTGTTATCAATCAGCAGTTTAAAACAATTTTAAGATTGTATCAAATGCAAAGACTCTTATTTTCATACTTGGAGTCCAGAAGCAAAATGGAGCCTTATTAATGAATTGACAGTTCAGAATTCCAGTAGCTTATCATTTTATTTTCACCAGGTTTTTTATTTTAATCTATTTTTAGTTTCTAACAGCAGTGTGGCTGATTTATAAAGGTGAAGTTTTGGAAATGTCAGAGGTCTGAAGGAAGTGTTTTTTTACTTTTTTTTTTCTTGATGGACAGTTTCGCGTATTGCAGGGCTTAGATGGTCTATTAGTTGATTGAAGAGAGCACAGAAGCAAGCACTAGCATCTAAACAAAGTCTGAACCCAAAGCCATTTTAATGCCAAATTTGATTGTGAAGGTAAGTTTTCAGGTGAGCAAGTGATTATAGAAGGCCCATGTGTTTTGTGATCACTGGGGATGGAGTCTGCAAGCACACCAAGAATTTTAGTATTACATGTTGGGGATGAGGATTGATATCAGATGGTAAATACGAGAAGTGGTCAAGGCTTTATTTAAACTGGCAGTGGGTTTGTCACAGCTGTGAGGCTATTGCCTGTCCCTGCCATCACTTTTTATGCCAGCCCATGTGCTGCCGCTCGTGAGACGTTAAGCAGAGCTCTTAACAAAGGTGTTTCCTGAGAGAGGATGGTATCACAGAGTACTTGTTGGGAAGAGTTTTGCAGTGAGATTTGGAGATATCTGAAAACTTCCTGGCTTTGAGTGATGTGCTTGTCTGTCTGCTTTTAAGGCACAGGTTACAAAAATGTGTTTTCCCATTGTAAATTTGCTAACAGCGCACAAGAAATGGAAGAAAAAAACCCCTACTGGTTTAAAAAAAAAAAAAAGTTCCTCCTGATTGCCTTCCCAAGTTAAATGGCAGAAAAACTCATAGAGCTGTAAATGAGCGAATGAGGATTCTCGGGCATTGGCAATTTTGCACAATCCTATCAGAGGGATGCTGGAGTAAAACAGTGAGTGACCTGCATCTTGTGAGCAGTGGGATCGGGGAGGTGGTAGCAGTACTTTGTGGACCTATGCTAGAAGGTAAAACTTCTGCTCAGACCTCTTTGTTTAGGATTTTCATTCATGTACAATGGCTCCAAAATGTCACCATTCTAAGCAGGCATTTAGAACACAATGGTGGGAGAGTCCTGGCTTTGGAGGCTGACTGTAGTTCTCTGACTGTCAAGATGGCATATGATATTTCTTTAAAAAGCTTTACAATTTCTACAGGAAATGGATACAACCTCTGAACTTTGGTAATCCCGCTTTTCTGTCACCCTTTTTCTGTCACTTGGAACATTGCTTTTCTAAATAGAAGCTTTTCAAGTTCTTGAAATGTTCCCAGACTTCCAGATGTTTTGTTTTTCAAAATTTAAGTTGCCTTCTCCCACTGTAAGATCTTCATTTGTGTTTTTAGAGTGAAAAAAAAAAAAGTTTTTTCATCTTTTTTTCCCGCATTTCTTTCAGAAAGAGAGAATGTTTGTGTAAAATTGGGCATAAAAACAAACTGCTTTTGCAGTGGATAATCGTCTATTAACTATAAACTTACCAATTTCATTTGAATTCCTGTGCTTGAGCTTCTAAGGACAATACTCTTTTTGGCTATTCTTACTCCAGGTGAGCAAGCTAATTAATGGTTGGTGGAGAGGTAATTTTGTTTTGGTTGTCCGAAATGGAGATTCATAACTCCTGGCAGATGATCCCTCAGTTTCTTCTCAACAGTGCTATTATATGGATTAGTAGTTACCAAATCTCTTAAAATTTAGTTTTTAAATTATGTTTAAATCTCCTTTTGGAACAGGAGTGTAAAATAGATATTGTACAGTAAGCTGATACATATGCAAAAAGAACTAGCTTAAGATCATATGGTGTAAAAATCCTGATGGAAGACTTCTTACCTTGACTCCTGTTGTTTGTCTGTGTGTAGATAATTGTTATTGAATAAAGGATTTATCTTTGTGAATAGAAATGGTTGTCCTGGTAAAATTATTTAAATAACAGCATTGGCAGTGTGGTTCTTCCACCCAGAAAGGGAAGCTCCAAACTGACCCTTTTAGCCAATTGGCAGTTGTTTGCAGTGCTTGGAACTGACAGTGAAAATGATAACAGATTATAGGGCTGTGTGCTAGCATAAGGCAAAGTGTTGCAGATAATCAATCAGGAAGGTGAATTTGTATAGTACATACAAATCCTGTTTCCCTGGGCTTTATAGCCTTTTAAAGTTCAGTGTACTGAGTTGCAGGATCTCTCTACAGCTCCCTGGAAGGAGACTGTTGGCAGAGGGGGGGTTGGCCTCTTCTCCCAGGTAACAGTAGTAGGAAAGGCCTCGAGTTGTGCCTGGGGGAGGTTTGGGTTGGGAATTAGGAAGAACAGAGTGGTGAGGCACTGACACAGGCTGCCCAGCGAGGTGGTGGAGTCACCGTCCCTGGAGGTGTTAAGGAAGGGGTCAGCGTGGCACTGAGGGATGAGGTTAGTGGGTCAGATTGGTGGTAGGTGGGTGGTTGGGCTGGATGGTCTTAGTGGTCGTGTCCAACTGTAGGGATTTTATGAAGGGCACTCGTGTTAGATGCAGCATGCTGGTGAGGTGGAAGTTGCTGAAAAGCTCGCCTGTTTTCTTTCTTAAACATACATTTGTAAAAACACAGCATAGTGAACTGTTTTACTCCCTTAGCACTGAACTAGAGAGCATTAGAGCTAGATCTGTTTTAAGAAATTGCCTGAGCCCGCTTTTGAAGTGACAATGTGTCTAATTTCTGACTGGATTTCATGTTACGTAACTCAAGTTTCTTACTGTGAAACGGGAGAGGGAAATGTCATTTGTGTAGCTTTGATAGTTCTTGTAATGTATCTGCACTGCGTGGATGTGAGCTGCTGTAACCACTGGTCCTGTGTTGTTCTGTCTCAAAATGATGTCACTGAGCACTGTGTGGCCATAAGGAAGGGACATGAGATCCTGGAGCAGGCTGCTTTGGTCATGTGTGACTGGATGAATTTCCAACTGTTGTTTCTGAGGGTTCACTTGCTTCTTTTTGACTCTTTTAACAGTCCTTTGCAGGAATGCTGTATAAATGCTTACTGACAAGAAAAGAAGTCATTAATGAAAGAGCTGTAATGGGAGTATGTTGTTTTTCTTCACGTGTACATCTAACTTCTGTTAGTGCTGACTTCTATTAGTTGCATGCGTGCATCAAGGAAAACAGTAATTACAAATCTAGCGTTTTCTAATTTTCACATAAATTAGGAATCATTTTGAGGTTACCATGCTCATTTAACATCCCATCTGTGTTCACACAATGGTTGCAGAACTGACAGTTTAGTATTCTATTGATTATCTAATGTTTCACAGCGGGGAAAAATGTAACGCGACGTTTATTTTGGGTAGTCAGGCATCTAAACACCCTTCCCTGCCTTCAGCCCTGACTTCTGCTGGAGGGTTGGCTTCAGCCAGTGTGCAGGACAGGAGATCCGATGGCAGCTGGATGTGTTTATGGCAGCACACCAATGTGTTTGTTGTACCTCTGGAAGGAGCCACAGCATCTTTGTGAAATAATGATTTAAAGTGGTGTGAAGTGATTTGGCAGAACTCTGCCATACAGTTGTCTTATCATTTCAATGACAGTTTCATTAATGAGAGAGGTCAATTGTGAAGTCTGAGCATCCTGTAGAACTGAAATTCTAGAATGTGGGTGCTACGTTACAGCACTGCTAAATAATTATTATTTATTTTAGAAAATCCTCAGGTCAGTGCCTGAAAAAAATGTATTTAAAATCCCTATTATGGTTTTTGATCAATTTGTGCAGGTGTTGAAACAAAACTCGGGGAAAAGACACAAGCAGCATGGAAGCTCAAAGCAACCTTGTGATCCTAAAAGGAAAGCTCTAAGGCCAACCCAGCATCCTGTTCCCTTTTGTCTCCCACCAGGGCACTGCCAGAGCCCCACAGTGGTGCTTGAAGTGAGAAACAGTCCTCTGCAAGCTGGCCTGCCTGACCCCAGGTCACCGGTCATAGGTACCCTGTGGGAGCAGTGCTGTATACAAAGTACTGCTGCGTGTTGTCCTGTGGCTGTGTAAGGAAGGAGCCTACAACGCCATCAGACGCAAAGTGCTTTTCTAGATGGCATTTGGTCAACCTGTCAGGGTCCTTGTTACCCCAAATATGCTCTTTATGCTGGCAGGCTGCCTGCTAGGCCACGTAGCTTCCTATGTTGACTTGAAGGCATGTCCCAGAGGTGAATTATGATTAACTGTCTTAAACAGCTGAGCTGTGGTGAAAGTAGGGCTGATGGAATTCAGCCTATGAATTAACCGAGCTCCTATACATGGCTACAATGTAATCACAACTTTAGACATATTAGTGCTTCGTTGTATGATCTCCTTAAGACGTGCCTGTTGTGCTAAGTTGCACAGTAGGTATTTTATTTGAGGGGGAAAAAAAGTAAGGCAGTTGTGTCTTAAGACAGAATTTAAAATAGCATCTCTGTTGTTGAAAGACTAATGTGACATCTCAGCTCCCCCATATTTCATTTCCAGTTTTCAATGCTTTGTAGCCCTTTATAAAATTGTCAAGTAAAGCATTTATGTCACACCAACTTAAAATGTGTCTTGTAAAGCTATCAGCCTTATCCTGGAGAGTAGAGGGGGGAAAAGAAGAGATTTTCTTTCCTTTCATTATGGAGAGGAAGAAACAGGCTGGAACACAGTATATCAGCTTGTACTGTGTCCTTTGAATGCATTGTAAAGTGCTCTACAAGTGTCATCTGAGGATTTTACTGGCCTTGTGCGAGCACCAATACGTGTTCTGAAACACGGAGGTTGAAAAGATGAAAAGTTTTCATTTTAAGCTAGTTGCAGCAAATGGAATGTGAAGGTCAGTCTGTAATTAGGAATGAGCGTTTCATGTGCAGTTGATGCATGAATTATGTGAAGGGCTATGCTGCTTTCTCCTGAAATGGAAATACGTGTTCAGGTATTCTCACGTGAGTGTAAAAATCTTCATTTCTTCGGTGATTTGAAAAAAAGCCAGGCTTTTTAAGAAGACAAACGATAATAGTAATGAAAAAAGAGCTTATTTAGAAGGAAAAGCAGGGGATGTTTTATAGTAATGCGTAGTGTTTGCAGAATTTGTACATGGTAATGAGTGACATGAGCTGCTGATGCTATGAAGTGATTGAAGTAATATCAGATATTTGACAGGATGTAAGAAGGAGAGGACAAAGCAGAGGTATTTTAGGCTGCTGTATTTCTTTCTGTCCTGTGCAGAATTCACCTGGGTTTATTTCAAAGCCTGTGTGGGGATGTTGAGCTGGTAATGGATTTTGGGTGTTTGGACCAGAAAAATACACACCAAACTGGGACTAATGACAATCCCACAGTCTCAGCAGAAAAGAAGTTCTATGGAGCAGCTTATTAAATCTTTGAAAGTTAACAAAGGAACTGAAGTGCTGAGTAGTAATATATTAGTACTTACATCAGGGAGCTGACGCGTGAAGTAGATGAATGTCGCGTGTCTTTGGCTAGCTCTCCCACATAGCAGGTGTCACAGATGTCTGTCCACTGACGAGGGAGAGAGACTTTGGCAGACTTCAGACTTTGAAATGGTTCAATTTAAACTCCTGCGTATCTATAATGTAGAAAGAGAGTGTGTATGTACCTGAGAATGGCTTAAAGCTGGGAAGGAGTCGAAAAGATGGGTAACCTGTAAAATTGTACTGTGGAACTCCTGAAGTTTACCTTTGAGGGTGTGGAGGGAATCAATTTGCAGTCAGTGGTATTCAGTGTGTGTGCCGCACAGAGTGACTCCAGTGCAGTTACTGAGAACACCCCTTGCCTGAGCAAACAAGGTTTCTGAACTTTTTAGGGTAAAAATAATGACCCTATGTTGGACAGAGCAGTAATGCTTTTTTTGTGTGTGTGTTTTACAGTATTTAAATATAAATGGCTCACGAAGAGAAACTCGGAGGGGCATTACTGGAGAGCAGTGGGGAGGAGGGTTTCCTAAAACCAACTGGGGGTTGGACTCGATGATCTCTGGAGGTCCCTTCCAACCCCTACAATTCTGTGATTCTGTGAAAACTGATTCCTTAACGGCTGGTCTTGGCCTCGAGTTTTCCTTGCAGCCTCTTAAACGTTACTTTGCTCTGTTACCTCTTCTCCCTTTGCTATCCCCATAGCTGGACTAGAATTCTCCTATCATTCCCTCTTAAAGGAATTCCTGTCTGTGAGCTTGAGGAAACATGACCAGCTTGTCACATAGGGCCGGGCTTTTTCTCTCACGTGCTGCTTTCAAAGGAACTTAGTGGGTGACCTGTGCAGTGGGATGCTGCACAACGAAGGCCCTGGTGCTGCAGTCAGATCTCTTGGGCAGCAGCTGTCCTGCCAGGAGGGGTTTGCTTCACCGAGTGCTGCGTGGGGAGCTCTGCCACAGCTTCTGCTTCTTCCAGTTTGGGAGGGCATGTAGCCTGAAATATGAGGAATCTGTGACCTGCCGCCTTGGTGCCGGCTTTTGTTTGCTCTTCCGTATTGTTTGGGTTGTACAGGCATCCAATCCTCAATAGTATCTGTGTGTGATCAGGTTACAGAGCTGTGCTTCCAAAATGGGCAGAGAGCAATACGTGTGCACAGTTCTGACAGTGTGGAAGGGATGATTTTCAACATCACCTCCACCAAAAATAGTGTTTGCCAGAACCCTGCGCTTCTGCTTAGCGCTGCTACCAAGAGTCTACCTGTGCTGAAATGTGTTTGGTGCTGTATCTTTGTATCTCAGAACTCAGGTCCCATCAGCTTTGTGCTTTCCTGTCAGTCCCCCTGGAATTTTGGATGCTAGAGGGCTCCAGCTGGAAACCTTCTGTGACTACATGTAGAGCTCTGAAATCATACCTACTGAACCCTGGTTAGGCAAGGCTCACCTGTTGCCTGACAAGAGATCCATGTGCGTGCTGACAGCTTATAACATGCTAGGATGTCTTTTTTAAATGCCTCCAGCAAAATCGTCAGCTGGAATTTCCATCAGCTATTAGATTCTAAACTCCCCAGGTACTTGTAATGAGAAGTGGCTGTAGGTAAATAAGGTTTCGAAGGCTTTCTCTGTGTCCTCTGTGTGTTCCATGTACTGGGTTCATATGCGAGTAACCACAGTTCTCTCAGACACAGCTGGATTCTGCCATGATGCAGCAGCTCTCAGCCACAGTCTGGAGATATTTATTTACACAGCATCCTGTGTGTATGCCCTGTGTGCAACACACACTGGAATGGTAAGTTTAAAATACAAGGATTGCTCCAAAAGTAATGCCTCCTATCTTATTCCGTTGGCCCACAATATCAGAGGCAGGTGGTTGCAGCAGTGGTAACAGCAATGTGAAGGACAAGCCACGTTCTAGATGGCCATATACAAGCTGTAACACCACAAAATGGAGAGCAGCTTGATCAGCTCATCTGTGCTGAATTGGCGAATGGTGGTGACTGTGTTTAATAAAAGCATTCTGTAGCTGAGAACTTCTCTATCAAATAGTGTTGTTGTTCTCTTTGTTTCTGTTGTAGTTTGCATGGAAATAAATAGAAGGCATTACTTTTTGAACAATCTTTGTACTACATATCCTTTTTGTAGGCAATGTGTGCAAATCATGTTTAGCACTCAGTTCCTAATTCATACAGAAAAGGCCATCAGGCCTTGAGTGCATATGTATGTACTAAAGGTAAGCATAGAGACCAGAGTTAATGAAAGGAGGAACAGGAAACAACTGAAGGCAGACTGCAATACTGAATGTATTACCTACTATAAATAGCATAAAAGTAATTTATAGCAAGTCAAAGGCAAATAACACTTGTTTTCTATAATTCTCTTTTGATTTCAATAGATTAACAACTCCATAAGCTGTCAAAAAGTGTTTTATATTGATTATGTTGTGGTTTTGCTTGCATTTAAGGCCCCCAAACTTTCTAGTTTTTGTTTGGTCTACTGGAAAGAAGTCTTAATTCTAGCAAATAAGTGTTTAAGTGATTCTGATAGGTGTCTAGACAAACAAATCCTATAAATGGCTGTTTTCAGTCTCTGATATCAAGGAGTTGATGGGAATTTATTTGGAGGAAATACAGGCTCGTCTCTGATTTAGACTAAAGCTGCTTTACTAGTATTAAAGGGGTGGAAAAACAAAAATGTAGAAAACTGTGCTAACTTGCATATGCTTTAAAATTGATTGGACGCATCTCTTAAGTACCTTACTTAAAGGAATGTTAAGCTCTTTTACTACATCTGCAAATTACAGCTGTTTGACAGTTTGGGTTTAGTCTGACAGCTCGCATCAGTCAGAATGTGATGAGCAGAAGACTAAGAGGCTGCAATGCTTGCTGGCAACTGGAACTCGTAATATGAGTCAGCTAGAAAATGTTGAAAAGTCGGTACAAACTGCCTGTGATGTGTTGACACGTGTTGTGCTCCTGTTGGTTGCAGGGAGATGCAGGTGGTCATGGAAATGGAGTGGTCGCGTCCCAGAGTGGAGGCAAAAGGTCTTGCTCTAGGACCATGTTGTCATCCAGGTGGATTTCTCCATAAATGACCACATCGCACTTCTAAAGCTTGAAATCAACTAAAAAGTAGTTTAGTGCTAAAACTTCAGTTTTAGTATAGGTCAGTGTAAGTGTGGTGTGAGCTCACAGATGCGTGTGTGTCCTCTAAGCATAGAAGGCACTGAACTTGCATGGTCTAAGTGTAACCAGTCGAGTAGAAGAGCTGTCTCTCTTTGCAAGAAAGGATTCCTTGGTAAATTATCTTGTTATGTCTCTGAGTGAAGTGTATGGTTCCTGGCAGAGAGCAGGATTCCCTCTGGTATATTTTGAAGGCAACACCAGCTTGCTTTAATGCACACTTGTTCTGAAGTTACAGAACATATTACAAGAGCTGTTAGAATGGCTGTGCAGAACTTCAGAAAACATTGGTTTACCATATTAGTGGCAACGTAGCCAACTGAATTCAGATGGTGCTCTTTTCTAAAAAAAGGAACATGGCCACAAAGGAGTGAAAAAAACCCATAATATTCAGTGAATTATCCAACTGTTGCCACCATAGTTTTGAGTCACAGATCATACAACAGTTAGCAGTAATGAGAGTAAATATGTGAAGGAAGTTCTTACTACTAAGTTTCTTCTTGCTGTTTGACCAGACGTTTGTAATCTGCAACAGGAAAGAAAGCCACTGTGTTTGAAGAGAACAAGAATAACGTACAGGTATGATCACACAACTGAGAGTGTGCATTTGTCCTTCATGGAAGACCTCTAAATCCATCCAAATGTTGGGACTTCAGTCAAGGTTAAGTTCTGTGGGTCTCAAAATCTTGGTACTACCATCACAGAAGGCTGTGAGTAAAGGCTGGCAATTGAGAGCTTGCCACAAATCCTGTAGATCAGTTGCGTAGCTTCTTTTTGCTTCAGGTTACTTAGGCAGTACTGTCATTATCTGCTGTATGAAATGAAATCACAACTTTGCATGTGATTGTCAGGAAGATCCCAGACTACAGGCTATCTGGCAGAACTGCTGCCTCCTCTTTGGGAGAAAAGCATGCGTTATTCTCTGTGGGAACAATAGATTAGAGGGCATTAATCTCTTTACAGTGAGGCCTTGCACAGTGTCCTGTGAAAGAAGATGACCCCGTCAGTGTTTACACTGGTTTGTGTAGCTTTCAATCTGAAGGGCAGAGAAATCTCATCACTTGAGAACTCCTAGGGCTTCAGTGCGAAGCTGAAAATCAGACTAATTTGAACAGAGACCACGCTGACAGCAAGCTACTCCAGGATATGTGATGCATTGTAGAGCTAACCGAGCTGCCCTATGCCCTTAGGACAGGCAAATAACTGAATAAGGATTTCCCCCCCTTTTTTTTTACTGTTTTTATTTAAACTAGACGCAAGATGGAAAAAAAAAAAAAAAGAAAAAAAGAAAAGCAAGCATGCATGCCCTGCATTTCCTAGAGGAGGAGCCAAGTGTTGTGGTGGAAATGGTAAGAGATCCTTTTGTGCTGCAGGCTGAGGCAGATGAACAGCAGACCTTCAGCATCTCTCTGGAGGGAAAATGTGATACCCCAGCGACTGGGTTATCAAAACAAGCAGACCACCTCTGACTATAAAAAATGCCCTTTAATTTTTACCTTAGCCTTTATTTTGGGGAAGTTGATGAGAGATGAAAGAATTGTATTAATCTGTAGTTCTAGTTGTGTTTCTTTTTGCTGTCAAAAGTAAATGTTTTGCCCAAGGAAGACAGCTAAGTTGGTTTGCATGGGTGTAAAACTTTCCTTTTACTGATATTAAAATAAATAGGCGGCTCTCATTGAACTGCAGCTTGGTTTTTGTTGGGTTGGAAAGCATTTTTTCTGCGAGGAGATGATTAAAACACCATATATCCTCACATTAATAAAAATCCCTTGTGAAAATGCTGAAACTAAATGGAATATTTCCAGAAAAATCAAGCATTGTTATGATGTTTCTGAAGCGTGTGTAAAATAATCCTGTCTTCCAAAAAGATGCTTAGAGTCCTTTGGATGGAGTAGGCATCTGCCAGAGTAGAGTCACACATAAGATAACATGATTGACCATTTTTGGCATAGGATGGTCTAAATTGGCTCATCTATTGGCTGTCAGTCTCTGCTGAATTAGATCCAATTCTTTGTAGGCACGTTTCCATCTGGTTAAGTTTAGGACTCAAGCTGTTTATATATTAAAAAAAAAAAAAAGTATTTCATACCAGTAACAGTCACTGGGAAAAGATTTTTCTTATGTTCCAAATGCATTTCAGAACTATTTGGCTTCCCTTACTGGGCAAAATAACCTTCTAAAAAGTGAAAGATGCACCCATGCTTTAAGATCCTTGTAACACAGATAAAATGGAAATTCAGATTTTTATTCATGCACACTTACATGATTATATGGCTGCATATAATTCTGTAATGTGCTATTCTTCTACATTCAAAAAAAAAAAAAAAAAAAAAGCCAAACAGATTTTAAGCCTGCTAATATTTTAGCTGTGTGCATTAGGAAAGTGGGATGAATACATGATTGGCCTTGCATTATTTTTATTCTGAATATTAGCCATCTGGCACTGTGTGCTTCAGTATTTAGTGCCACAAATAATAATGAAAAATATGGTAATATCTCATGATGCTTTAACATAAAAATATAAGACAGAGGGTATAAAGCTTTGGGTGTATAATCTTAAAGCTGCCAAAGCAACTTCTTCCCTCTGCCCTTGTTTTCCATAAATGACTCTTTGATTGGAGACAGTAGCGGTAATACGGAAGTCGCTGGTTAACGCATGCTAATGAAGCTGCTTTTCTTGTACTTAATGGACTGTGGTCCTGAAGAAAACAGGTAGTAAACCCCCAGGATTTATACCTTTCTATTCATGTAGATGTGGGTGCATCCAAGATGCACAAGGAAATGCGATTTGCCTCCTGTTTCCATGCAGCCCGCCCCAAACGGAGACAGGAGCGTAACATGAAAGATGACAAGGCTAAACAGAATTTGAGTTGCCATCTGTTGGCACGGAGTTCTCACCAGCTCTTTTCAACTCTGCCGTGCTCATCCAGGATTTTAGATGCATGGCAGCTTGGCCAAAGCAGTGGTTAGGGCCAGAACCACCCACTGCTTGTCTGCGGTTCACCGGTCTGTGCACGTAGCAGAAGCATCCCGCGTAACCCGGTGCACTAGATTGACTGCCTGCAAGTGGATCAAATCCACGATGGATGCACAGCAAGCTGGCCTCTTGCTGGCCCAAGGATTGCTGCCCGAGCAGTAGATTTGGTGAGCAGGGGCTGTTTGGTGTGTCGGTCCCACTTTCTTTCACCTCTGCTTCCTCCTTGTGCATATCCTGATCCTTTTGCTTTCTCCAGATTTTGTTCTAACATGTGCTCTGGTTCGTTGCAAATACACCAGACCGTTCTTAAGCCTTTTTTGTAGTTGCTGGGTTGGTTTTTTTTGTGTGTGTGTTTTGGTTGGTTGGTGGTTTTCTTTTTTTTCTTTCCTCTGCTAATACAGTAGCCTCCCCTAAATGTCCAAGGGTGTGAGGCCTGCCAAGGAAATGGAAGAACACAGAGCCCTCTGTCCACAGAGTGTTCCTCTTGGCCAAGGCACAAATGTGTGCTTTTATTTCCTCCTGTTCAGAAGCCACAAATAATCAGGTGTTTGGCCATGGGAACATGGTAAGATAAATGTGTGATCTGAACCAAGATCTGTGATTTAAAGTTGAAGTGTTGGGAAGGAGAGAGGAGAGAAAATAGAGAAATAGGTATTGACTAATTTGGGAGATCAGAGCCAATTAGCAACACAGTTTTAATGTTGTATTCAGCCATGGGAGCCTCAGAGGTTATTAATCTGCTGGAACTTTCTCACTTGAATGAGGAGGGTTTTTCAGCCTTGTGATGGCGGTGTGAAGGAGGGGTGTTGGGGGGGCTGGAGGGTGGTTAACCAGTGGAACAAGAAGTGTGTAAAGGAACAGAGAAGACCGGAAAACAAATCTGGGCCCCTCCTTACTTTTTTTCCTTCCATGGCCTTACCATGGCACAGCAGGAGTTTGTCTCCCTACTGGCTCTGACTTTCACCTTTCTCAGTGTTTCCAAAATATCACCGGTCAGGGCAAAGGGAAGGCATGGGCTGAGCAGTGTTGTGTTTCTCCAGCTCCTCAGCATTCTGGTAAGGGTACAAAAACATCAGGGAATGTGGAAGGAGTCTTTCTGCCACCCGTGGCCTTGCTAGTGACAGACCCTGTAGTGCTGCGTTTCCATGCTGTATGATAAAGCTGCACAGCTTGCAGGGGTGACGGGCCAGGAGCCATTCTGCATGTGGCAGTTCATAATCCCAGCTTTGTTTCTGCTTCAGGAATTGCTTCAGCCTCAATAGGAGTGAATCACTGTTTGGAGGCTCAGAATTCTTTTCCACCACCTGCAGTCAGGACTGAATCACATGTGAGGACTGGGGGAAGGAGGCGACAGGGTCACCTGCCTGAACCAAAACCCTGGGCATGGAGTGCCTCCTGTTCCAACAGCTTTTCCCCTGCTAACAGCACAAAATCCACTCCTCCATGCAGCATGCTCTAGCTATGGGCCTGCTGTCTTCTCCCCAGCCCGGCCCCTGCCTCCGTCCCCACACGGAACCGTTTTGGGCAATTGCGCTTGGATAACAGACCTCTCCAGGGACTGTTTTTTCCAGCACATCCCTTCACACCTCCTGCACCCTCTCCATCCCTGTGTGTCTCTCCCAGGCACATAAGAAGAAGCTGTGGCTCTGGAGTGTGAATGTAGCTGTTACCATTATCCAAGTCTTGACTTCCCTTCTTGGGCGGACCAACAAGCAGTGCCTGAAAGCAGAGTCAGCTGGGCAGGAGGGTGTTGTTTGAAGGAGGAGGGAGAAGAGGATAGGTGTAAGCATCTGCTCTGCCTCAGCTTGGGGTGACTGGCTGTGCTGCGTTCCAGCCAAGCTATGCCAGAGGTTTAGCAGTGCAAGGAGGGCAGTGTCATGTGCTGGGGGATGGCAATCTCTCCTTCTGTGGCGGCTGGGGGGTCACTCTGCCACAAGGAGCTCCCTTAGCACCTGTTCTTAGATCCCCTTAGCTCTTAAGTGGCAGTCTGAAAATTCAGTATCCTCCAGCCAGGGCGGGTGGCTGCGCTTCCATCACGTCAGCGTGCCTGTAAAACTGACGTTCGTTTCTGTTACTTTAATCTTTCTGCGGAGAAAAGGACGTGCTGGGTGAAGTTAAAGGCAGCGCTAGGGCGGGCGTTCGGGATGGACAAAGCCGCGAGGACCGAACTCTGCAACTCCCGCAGCGACGTGCTGCTCCCGGGAGGGAAACTGACGGGAGGCAGCTGTGCGGGGTGCTGCACGGGCGGTCGTGGCTGTGTGCGGCACGGCCTGGGCGCGGCTCTTCCCGAGGAACTAACGCGTGGCTGCCCGCGGCGCAGCGCCGAGCCAGGCGTGCGGGGCGCTGAGCTCGGGGCGCTCCGGTGCCCCATAGCGTCACCTGCAAGTCCCGGCGGCACCTGCCCGACCTGTCGGAGCGTACAGTCCCCGTGCAGCGTCGGGGATGGAAAAGCAGCGGCGCTCCGCGCGAGGCGCAAGCGAAAACTTTAACGTAGGAACCTCCGCTCGATACCGAGGCGCCCGGTAACGGAGCCCGAAGGCTCACGGTGACGCCGCTCCTCCTTCCCCGCCGCCAGCCGCTCCGCGCTCCAGGTCCGCTCCCCGTTTCCCAAGCCCCGCGCTGACCCCGCGGGCGCAGGTGCACAACTTTCAGCTCCGGCGCTCGGGGAGGGGCGGGCGGGGCCGCGGGGGCGATGCCGCGGGTCCCTCCTTCCCGGCGCTGCCCCGCGCCCACCGGGGCCGTACCGCGGCCCGGCACCGCCTCCCGCCGCCGCCGCCGCTCCCCCTCTCCCGCAGCACCGCCGCGGTGCGGCAGCGGCCGCCCTCCCTCGTCCCTCCCTCCTCCCTCCCGCAGCCGCGCCCGGCCCGGCCGTGCCCCGCGCCGCGATGCCGCCCCTCCCCGCCGGGGGCACGGCGGGCCCAGGCGGCGG